>NW_007378502.1:122643-142954 GCF_000475195.1 Diaphorina citri
CACCTATACTTTAATTTAATTACTCAAACAAACAATTATGTGCTTGGTATAAAATAAATGAAAAACATTATAAATTTATGAACCTATCAATACCTAATTGTTCTTATTTCTTAACTTCTAGGTAATACAAATAGGTACTTATTCATGAACAAAACAAAGACAAATGTTAAAAGAAAATGAAAATTCAAACTTATTTCTTAGTACATACTTGGGTACTTGAGTATTTAACAATACCTAGCTATATTTATTCTAGACACAACTTTGTTCTCAAGTAATTGAAAGTAGGACCAGGTAAACTTTTAGTAAATATATCTGCAATTTGGTCTACAGTAGGTACATATACAATCTCTACCATATTATTAGCTACATTTTCTCTGATAAAATGGTACTTTATATCAATGTGTTTAGAACGTTTTTGATTAACAGGATTTTTACACAATGAAATACAACCTTGATTATCTTCATACAGTCTAATAGGAGGACTTTCTAAATCAATGTACATTTCAGTTAAAACAGATTTAACCCATAGACCTTCTGTTAAAGCATTACAAATAGCCATGTACTCAGCCTCTGTAGAAGAGAGAGCAACTGTAGGTTGTTTACGTGAAGCCCAAGATACTAAGTTATTAAAGACAAAGAATGCAAATCCTGTTGTAGATTTCCTGTCTTGGGTATTATTACCCCAGTCAGCATCTGAATAGCCTGACAAGATACAACCTACATTTTTCTTATAGACTAATTTAACATTCAGTGTACCTTTTACATATCTAAGCACTCTTTTTAGCATTTGCCATACAATTTCATTTGGGTTATTTTGAAAACGACTCAAATAATTTAGGGCAAAACTCAGATCAGGCCTAGAACCTAACATAGCATACATAAGACTACCAAGTAATAATCTATATGGCTTATCAAAACAATTATTATTTTCTTCATCCTGAGTAATCTCATTTCCTTTCACTTCCATAGGGGTTTTTACTGGATTACAATTTTCTAAACCAAATTTTTGAACCAATTTTCCTAAATATTTTGATTGTGAAATATGTAACTCATCATTGCTTCTAGTAATGTCTAAACCAAGAAAATTGCTAATACTTCCCATGTCCTGCATCTGAAATCTCTCCAAGAGAGCTGACTTAACCTCATTTACTAGACACAAGTTTTCAGACACGATTAACAAATCATCTACATATAACAAAAGATAAATGATTTCCTTGTTACTAGTATTAACATATAGGCAATAATCTGACTTACATTGTTTGAAGCCAAGAGACAAAATATGATCGTTGAACACTTTATTCCATTGACGAGGGCTTTCTTTCAGTCCATAGATACTTTTATTCAGTTTACATACAAGATTTTCTTCATACATATCTTCAGGAAGGTTCATGTATACTTCACTATCCAGAGTTCCATTTAGAAATGCAGTCTTCACATCCATTTGGTGAATGTGCATGTCCTTCTGATTAGCAACAGATAATAAAATCCTCACAGTATTCAGCTTGGCAACAGGAGCATAAGTTTCAGCATATTGATCGGTCATGTATCCCTTTGCAACCAATCTAGCCTTGTGACGCTTGGAATTACCTTGATCTCCTTCATTTTCCTTGATTCTGAACACCCATTTACTATCTATTATCTTCTTATCAGGAGGCCTTTGCACAACAGACCAAGTATTATGTTCTTCATGAGATTTGAGTTCTTCTTTCATAGCAGATTTCCATTTCTCGCTATCTGGCATTGAATAAGCTTCCTCGGCAGTGTTGGGAATTTCTTCAGTTATTAGTGCACAACTAGTATAAGTTTCATAATCATAAGACCATATTGGTGGTTTTACATTTCTCTTAGGTCTTTCATTAGAGTTAGTGTCATTTGAACTCTCATCTTGAATTTCAGGACTATCTTGTTCAATTTCTTGATGGTCCTTTTCAGGATTTGGATCAGATTGGCTATCTTGAATTGAGAATTTATCTTCAAAAAAGACAACATCTCTTCCAGTAACAATGTCTCTTCCGACTGGATCATATAATCTATAGCCATTTGGGCAATAACCCACAAACAGATATTTTTCTGATTTGGGTCCAAACTTTGTACAAAATTGTTTGGGCCTGTGAAGATAAGCTACACATCCAAATACACGCAACTTGGAAATATTTGGTTTGTGACCAAACCATAATTCAGCAGGTACCTTCCTTTCCAATGCAGATGTAGGACTCCTGTTAATAACATAACATGCAGCGAGACATGCTTCACCCCAGAGTTCTTTTTCATGATTTGACTCTGTTATCATTGCACGGGCCTTTTCAACTAGAGTTCTATTAAACCTCTCACTAACCCCATTCTGTTCAGGAGTATATGCCATTGTATATTCTATTTTGATACCTTTGTTGCTGCAATACCTTTTGAATTCATTTGATGAATATTCACCACCATTGTCACATCTTAGGCGACTTACCTTCAAATTGAAGTGAGTCTCAGCTTCAGATACATATTCTTGGAAGCATTGAAAAGCTTCACTCTTGTTTTGCATTAATTTTATCTGGGCAAAATGGCTGTAATCATCAATGAAGGAAATAAAGTACCTTTTCTCATTGAAAGTCTGTGGAGTGATTGGACCACAGATGTCAGAATGAATCAATTCTAAAGGTCTCTTTGCACGGATCCTTTCATTTTTATGTGGTACCCTTGTCTGTTTACTGATAACACAAACTTCACAATTTTCATTATTGTTTTTATTATCTAAGCAGATTCCATCTACCATGGTACACAATTTTTCCATATAGCCTTTGGACAAGTGACCCAATCTTTTGTGCCAGAGATTATTATCAATATTGCTTTCAGCAACCAAACTCTTGCTCATATCTAAAGGAAAGTTGAGATAAAAGAGCTTACCTTTCTTAACTCCCACTGCAATTGTTTCATTGTTCCTTTTGATAGTAACATTGTTACCTTTCATGACTGTTGTCATGTCCTTTTCCATAATCTTGTTGACTGAGAACAAGTTACATGTTAAATCGGGAACAAACAATACATCTTTCATTGTGATATTTGTAACAGTACCATCTACAATTGATTTGAGTGCAATGTCACCAATCATTGTTGCAGTTAAATTCTCATTTTTCTTTGCTACAGCAATTTGGACAGGGTTTTCCAAGTTTTTCAATGTACAGAACAATTTCTGATCATTACACATATGCTCGGATGCACCTGAGTCAATGACCCATTCTGTTGAACTACCTTGATCAGCACTTGCATCATTTGACATGAAAGTCATTTCTTTGTCCTTATTACCACTTGATAATGGTCTTTTGTTATTCACAAATTTCTTCTTGAATTTACAATCTCTCTTCTCCATCAACATGAATTTTGTTCCTCCATCTAGTCAATTCTAATTGTTTAAGAATTTTAATCGGATCAGGGACTTTGCCCTTCTGGATGTTATTCCTCCATCTAATCGTTTAAGAATTTCCAAAGGATCACGGGGTCTTTGCCCTTATAGTTGCCTCTGGGATAATGGATAGATCTGTCTGGCAACGCAATAGAAGTATGGAATGTGTCATCACTGTCATCAACTCCTGAAGAGTTTTCCTTAGATGACCGCCTGTGACATTCTGTGACATTAGCAGATCGATGACTTGTATCTTGTATTTGTAGTGATTTGTTATGTTATGTGACTTATGTGTTATGCAGACCTCACGATCTAGTGAACGCATTTTCTTCGTTTTAGTCTCAATATTTTTTTTAATTTTTATAGTTTTTTCTGAGATAATAAAAAAAAATTATGAGAATCACCAATTCCTTGACAAACCATGTTAACAAACCATTGGGAATTGGGGAAAGTATTTCGTAGGTATTGGAATTTCTGGACACCCGTTTCAACCATATGGCAATGAGACGTCAGGGTTGAAGGAGATTTTACTGGAGTTAATTATCAATCCAAACTGTATGGACAATTAACAGACGGATTAAGTCATTACGCTGCTGTATTTGAAGCCTGACGTCATCTAGCTAGCATTCTAATAGGAAGAATTCTAGCATTCTTCTTCGACTCATTGCAGTCACAGGGATATTTTGGGTTATGTTGTTAATTTTTTTTGTAGTCAATTGGTTAGGCATCTAAATGACAATAAAGTTGTGGTGAATACTTAAGTGTCGTCCAAAATTAAATAAGTACACTTCCGTGGAAAACAAGACAGCTTGCTAGCTATAATTGCGCCAAATAACGAAACTGATGGATGAAATAGGCGTCCATCAAAAGTTGTAGAACTTGGAGAAAATCTCCATGATCATAACAGTTTAACATTGTCTCAGGATATCAACACTCACATCCAGATCCAGATTTAAATCCCAAGTCCCATCACTTCCTGGCGGAACCCTTCTTAGCCTAAGGATGAAACGCTAAATTTTGTTCCTCCATCAACATGAATTTTGTTCCTCCATCTAGGTAGGTAGTCAATTCTAATTGTTTAAGAATTTTAATGGGATCAGGGACTTTGCCCTTCTGGATGTTATTCCTCCATCTAATCGTTTAAGAATTTCCAAAGGATCACGGGGTCTTTGCCCTTATAGTTGCCTCTGGGATAATGGATAGATCTGTCTGGTAACGCAATAGAAGTATGGAATGTGTTTTCTCTGACATTCTGTGACATTAGCCGATCGATGACTTGTATTTGTAGTGATTTGTTATGTTATGTGACTTATGTGTTATGCAGACTTGTGTCCTAATGAATTTTCATTCCTAGTACCTAACCTATCACTCGTGATTAGGTTATCTAGGGTATCAAGATGTCTTGCGAGTAAGCTGTCTACGACATGTACTTTCACACCACTCTTATCATCGGGATATACTTCCACACTACCTTTATCGCCATATGTTGGTCCATTCTCTTTCCTTTGTTCCTTACGACCAGTACCTTTGCACCTTCAGAGCATTTTTGTCATCACTTAGTCCTTCACGAGTCCTTTTGGCTGTCACAATACTCACACCTCCACAGAATTTTCGACGTCCATCGTTCTTCACATTTCCTTTCGGCTGTCACTTCTAGGACCATTTCTGTTCACAGTTTCAACACCTCAACCAAGGTTGGTCTTTGGTCCTTCTGTCACTTTTGGCTTGTCAATATACTCACGCCTTCACAGAATTTTCGAAGTCCTGCGTTCTTATTTCCTTTCGTCTGTCACTTCTAGATTCACAGTTTTCAACATTTCGGTTCACAGTTTCAACACCTCCTGATAATTCCGACCTTTCAACTTCGCTTTTCACCCTCCTGTACCTTTGTCATCAAGAAGACTTAGGTCATGCTGACAAGCTAGCTCAGTAGTCTTAGTACCGATTCCTGTACCTTTGTCATTAAGACATCCTAGGTGACCTGGGTTATATTGACATGTTATGAACTAACATCCAAATCTCTGACGTGACTTGCTAGAGTCGTGTTGAAAGAAAGTCATGTTGAAAGGCGAGTTTGATAGGACCGCGGCACACTTTTCAAGAGTACTATCTTTCCGCGGCACCATAGTTTGAGAAGCACTGGGTTAGAACGTAGGTTAGACCGACCATCGGAACACAACCCTTAAAATGGTCCAAAGCCAGCCTAGTTAATTTGCCTTGTTCCGCCTAGGGCGAACGTCATTCTAAACAGGAAGGTTCATCCTAAACAGGTAAGGTTCATATTCGATTTCCGCCCAGGGCGAACTATATCCCAAACAGGTAAGGTTCTTTTTCGGAACTTCTGCCTTTTTCCCATCCTGTCCTCCTTCTCTTAGATTTCGAGACGAGAAGACCTTAGCAGTAGAACAAAGCCTCTCCATCATGTTCACAGTCACAGCCGGTGTAGAGACTTTGTTCACAGTCGACCCATTTCTGGAAACTCTGGAAAGCCTAAGGATTTGATAATGATAAAGACCTCAGTAGTTACGCGTACAGTTCCCTCTATCAAATCTCGTAAAAAGGTACAGATCAGTAATTTTATTATTACCTGCTGACAGATAGTTGGAGCCGGCCGTTGTTGAAGAAGTGCTAGTGGGTGACATAAACGAAAAGGACTGGCGGCCGTATGGTTGAAACCGAAGGTGTTTTAGTGGAGGTAGCGTGCAGCCGGATGTGGAAGAGGGAAGCATACTGGAGGAGGAGGTCTTTACGCTGGGTGGAGGTGAATAGTCATCTGTGGACATGAAATGGGGGAGAGGGAGTGGTAAAAAAAATGGTCAAATCCCAAAGTAATGACATTTATACCTCAGCAAATGCTGATTTGGGGTCCAAGACTCCAAGTACAAAGTAACCTCGAGGCTTAGCTGTCCTTGTGCGTGCTAGATCGCGGATTTCATAGGGCAGATAAGGTTCGTTCTCGGAACCGCTGGCGTTCTTTTACCATGTCCTACTTCTTTTCGATTTCGAGACGATAAGACCTCTGTTGTTGTAGTTTCCTCTATGAAACTTCTTGAAAAAAGCACTCTGTTTGGTTGTCCAAGCAGGTAGGTATTACTCTACTCCTGTTTCCCACAAACCAAGGTGATAATTAAACCAAGTTAAACTCAGATTGTGGTCCCGGCCATCAGTCTTAAAAGAACCCTGGCCCTCGTAAGAATTCTATAGGGCTCTTCTAGATAACTAAAGGGAAAGTCACAAAAGATCTAACCAGGTCGCAGTGACATAGGGTGATTATTATAGCCGATGGCCCAACTTATACACCTGAAGCTACGACGACACAACGTTACTTACCTTGTGACGGCCACAGGTTACTGGAGTGGACATTGATATCACCGGACTGAGGGCCCCCGGTTGTGGACGACGGACTGGCGCTGGCAAAGTATTGCGGCAAGGTGGTGGAGTAAAGGCTGGACGGGGTGTGACTGTACATTGGACTGAAACAGGGCGGACATATCGAGAAATATTAATTTATTATTTTTATTTTATTTAAGAAGATTCCATTTATTTTTTATGCGATACAATTCTCTCAATACTTGTCAATAGGTAAATATTCAATAAATGGTATACCCAACCGTAAATGGTATGTGCCACGGATTTATTTATTTATTATGACCTTATTTATACTGTCAGCTAAGACTAAAAAGTTCCATCATGCCAACAGTCCGAATAGAATTAGAAAAAAAATTGTCAGGAACGACCGAAGCTATGGAAAGTGGAAATGCCGCTGAAGGGAAAAGGAGAAGAAGAAGAAGGAGGAGGAAAAGAAGGAGAAAGAGAAGAGGGAGAAGAAGAAGAAGAAGAAGGAGTAAAGGAAGAATTAAAAGACGAATCGAAAATAAAAATAACTATTGCTTGATAGTGTCCTAGTTATTCAAGTTGTGTAGGTACACTTAAAAATATCTAACGAAACCATTTTAATATTTTAGTTTAATTATGACCACTTGCTCAGCAACAAATGAGAATAAGTACTCGGAGTGCATACGTAGAAAGATAGAGAGAGAGAGAGAGAGAGAGAGAGAGAGAGAGAGAGAGAGAGAGAGAGAGAAGAGAGAGAGAGAGGAGGTTGCCAGGATGTGAAATGTGCTGATCAGCAGAACCCAGAATCAGGATCTGACCTGGGCTTTGGGTCCCTTGAATGTGAGATAGAGCTAAGGTAGAAACACACTACCATCACGTCACGTCACGTGAGCTCACGTGAAGTCAGAAAGATGTAGTTCAAAAATTTTCCATAATATGTTGTAGGCAATTTCGTTCTGGAAAGCCACACTACCATCACGTTACGTCACTTCCGGCCTCACTCAGGCTGGTTGAAGTTAACGTAAGGAGGCGGGTAGCTTGAAAAATGGATGGTAATACTCCCCCGTCACTAAAGAAGTCCCCCATCACTAACAAAGTACATGCAATTAGCAGTTATACAGCGTCTTTAAACCTGTATGAATCAAAAACAATATTGTGTAGTCCGTATCTTTCTGTGTCCTCAGGTTGCTGCGACTTCACCAACCCAAAACTAAAGTGTATACTGCTGCGCTTTGTCCTGGTCTCTTGGTCAAATTGTAAAAATTGAAGGGAAGGCTTGGATAACTATTATAACCACACTTAGAACACTAGTAACTAGTTCAGAAGGACACAAGTTCGGAAGAGGATCATTGGTACGTAAGTCCCCGAGTTCTACATGGTAATTTATTTTACGAGTAAGTTGACTATATTTCAGCAGGCATAGGCACCATTATGTTATACGACATAGTACCTATACAACATAGAAGAGTTCCCAATACAAAATAGAAGGGTACCTAATACCTATTACCAATACAAAATAGTAGGGTACCTACCAATACGACATAGCAGGGGCCTCTCAGGAGGGCCGGGACCAGCAGGTTTATTATTATAATTTTTATTTATTTTTTTAAAAGGTTTTTTTTCTTTTTTTAAGATGTTTGATATAGAGGAAACTGTAATTGCCAAGGTCTTGTCGTCCCAAAAACGCAGAGAGAAGGAAGACAGGATCGGAGAAAGCCAGCCGTTCCGAGAACGAACATTATCCGTTCAGGATAAAATCCGCCCTGGGGGAGACCTGGCGCTTACAAGGTAGACACGGTTGGTACAAGCTAAATAGGTTAGCAAGGAGAGGCCTATTGTTGGAATTACAACACCGGGGCACGATTAGCCTGTGCATGAACACTGCCCTGGTACATAGTAGGGTATTTAAGGTCCTTCTTATCAGCAGAAACTAGAATGGTCACTCGAATAATGCACGGGTGTGGGATACTAATAGAAGAACTGTGTCAGAAATAGTCACAAGTTCAGACGTAGTAAACCAAAAGGGGATCCTGAAACCCTGGGAACTTCTTATGGACGCTATCAGTATTTCACGGAAAAATTAGAATTCTCATGGACGCTATCAGTATTTCACGGAAAAATTAGAAAATCGGGAAAGAAAATGGGTATTACCTAAGTATTACACCACTTTTGCTTTTCTCTATCTATTTCAAGGAAAAATTAGAAAATCCGAACTGTCTTCAGACAGGAAATTCATTGATCCGGGATTAATTTCAAAAACACGATTATATTTTGATAAATAATAAAGGATCAAAATAAAGATTAAAATAAATGATAGATGAATCAAAATAACAATACGACTTAATGTACGACATAGCAGGGGCCTCTCAGGAGGGCCGGGACCAGCAGGTTTATTATTATCATTTATCATTTTTATTTTTTTTAAAGTTTTTTTTATCAAACATCTTTTTTTTTTAAGGAGGAAACTGTAATTGCCAAGGTCTTATCGTCCCAAAAACGCAGAGAGAAGGAAGACAGGATCGGAGAAAGCCAGCCGTTTCGAGAACGAACATTATCCGTTCCAGCTAAAATCCGCCCTGGGGGAGACCTGGCGCTTACAAGGTAGACACGGTTGGTACAAGCTGAATAGACTAGCAAGGAGAGGCCTATTGTTGGAATTACAACACCGGGGCACGGTTAACCTGTGCATGAACACTGCCCTGGTACATAGTAGGGTATTTAAGGTCCTTCTTATCAGCAGAAACTAGAACGGTCACTCGAATAATGCACGGGTGTGGGATACTAATAGAAGAACTGTGTCAGAAATAGTCACAAGTTCAGACGTAGTAAACCAAAAGGGGATCCTGAAACCCTGGGAACTTCTCATGGACGCTATCAGTATTTCACGGAGAAATTGCCCTATGTGGAGATCTTGGGAAAAGATGTAGATGGTGACTACCAACTCAGTGGTGTAACAGGTAACAGTGGAATCTTGCACTGAGCTGAGGGTGTCCGAACTCAGATTCCTTGATCTTTTAACCATGAAATTACCAGATCCTATTTGAATGTAACAAAATCAATTTACTGAAAGCTTTTCAAGTTTCAAAATCTTGTTCAGCAAGAGTTGGAAATCGAAGTAGAAACGAGGCAGATTTAGAAATCTAATATGTATATAACAAGCTGTTCCTGGTAAAAAGACCTTTAATTTGATTTATATGTCGACCAGGTTTGGATTTACACTTCCACTTTCGTGTTCCTGGTAAAAAGACCTTTAATTTGATTTATAGGTCGACCAGGTTTGGATAAGTCCTTCTAATATGGGGACAGACAGACAGACCACACCAAAGCTAATACAATAGTCCGTCCCTTATACTTTTTTTTATTACTATCGTAATATTAAAGGAAGGACGGGCTAAAAATGAATGTTTGTGTGTGTGTTCGAACTTTATGCCTGGCCAAACCGATCATCTGATTGCTATGAAACTTTGTCAACTTATTGCTTGCACTCCCGTGAAGGTTATAGGCTCTTTTCCGGTTAGTTTTTGTTAAGCTACGCCCAGCAAGACCACTAAATGGATGAGTGACATGAACGGTCATGCCTTAAGGATTTACTAGCAGATTTCGACTTGTGATTCATATTTTCTAAATATTCATTCAATTTTATGGTTAGATCCAACAATTAGACGAAGATTTGGTTCAAAGTGAGCTCCTTATATCAGCTGTTTCACCTTCGCCACTAGGACACTGGTGTTACATTGTGTACCTTTAGTGAAACATCCGTCACCAAGTACCATTCCTCTTCCTCTTCCGACTTCCTCTTTCCCTTATCGACGTTAGCCTACGCCGTGATTTATCGAAACCTATATCCACTGAGGATATTGATAACGAAATTCTTCGAATGAATGAGTGTGAGTCGCAATGAATCAGGAATCAATGAATCAAAGATTGATTCATCTCGAACGGTTGTGTTGTTCGACCATCCGACCATTTCTGCATTCAGCTATGAAACGCTTTCGAAGTTTTTGGCTTCAGCTATGGACCAACTCTTGAAGTTTGTGTAATTTTTGGCTTCACCTATGGACCGACACTTTAATGAACTTTGGGACTTACCAGATTTTTGGCTCCAATCTCTCTGATGTGATGTAAATTTTATTGATGTTCATTATCTGTGGACAACTTCACCCACAGTCAAACAAAAAGAGGAAATTGGTCGAATCGAAATTGAAAGTTCAAGATAGACACTTCTTGTTAAACAATACTTTGATTATTTTTGGATATACTTGTACTGAAATGCTTGAGTCTCTTAAAAGCTTCACCAGGAAAAAAAAATAATTTCACGATATCCTTTTGATAAACAATGAAAATCTACACTACCAGGACCCCGAAAAAACTCTAGAACCGCACCTTGATTTAATTATTATCAGTGAAATCTATTTGTCAAATTGTGCACAAAATCGTCTTAGTCTCACAATCTGATCAAATTATCAAACCAAATCACCAAAAACTTTACGAACGAACACCAAAAGAGATTACCAACAAAAATATCACACAAAAGAAATTTCAAAGCAAAATTCTGAAGTTTCCGAAATCGTACAATGGAAATTTCTCGAGTTTTATCACACAAAGAGACCTTTAAAAAGAAAAATTCTTGAGACCACACAGTGGAAAGTTCTCAAGTTTTATCGCAGAAAAAAAGAAAAATTCAGATCTGAGACCGTACAATGGAAAATTCTGCAGTTTTATCGCACAAAGAGAGATTGTTCTAAAGTGAAAACTATCCTGAACCACCACTCGGATCAGATAAAACTGACTGAGGCGATTCTGAAGGTCTATCTCCCAGTCGAGATGGTTTTGGATTTGCAAACGTGAGGATTTAATGCAAACAATAATGACTCTCGCTCTCGAATTGAAATATTTGCATCTAGGATTATGAATAATTGTAAACAAGGGAAGGCTGGTTTCACACGGTGAAAATCTGGGGATTGTCGTGACGGGGAAGCCCACTCCGAGGCTTAGTTGTAGGACAAGCAACCCTAAAGGCCGGGTTAATCTTATACGAATCTACGTCTGTCAAACCTAAGCCTATCAGACAATCTGATCGTGAATTTCCGGCATTAGACTACTAAAAGATCGGCCTGTTGTGTATAGGTTTATAGCTTCCCCTTTTGGGGGTCGAGTTGATTGGAACACATCACATGCCTTCATTCACACTCCATTTGTCAAGGGTCTAGGTTTACCTTGCTCTTGGGATCAATTTGAAGAAACCATTAGATATGAAATTTGTAATGATACAATAAGTTACTTTGGATTTGCAAACGTGAGGATTTAATGCAAACAATAATGACTCTCGCTCTCGAATTGAAATATTTGCATCTAGGATTATGAATAATAATTGTAAACAAGGGAAGGCTGGTTTCACACGGTGGAAATCTGGGGATCGTCGTGACGTGACATGACGTGACGTCACCGGAGAAGTGTGAAGAAAGCTGATTGGTTAAGCTTATAATACGATGGTTTCATGGTTTTGTCTAAGGGTTCACGGACGAAGGTTTGAACTTTCATGAGAGTCATCTGGTAGTCACGCCTGCCAACGAATGTATTGACCTAACAAAACCTTTTTCGGATAGGGCATTGTCCTAACTCGCTGCAGCCCATAGACATAGATGAAGGACAATCATTTGAAGAAGGAATGGGTTTGAAATTCATGATGACCTATGAATGGTGAATGGAGCTTAACCCAGCATATCATATCAATCCCAGAAAACATCCCGGGGTGGATTTTATCCTGATGTGGTAATGTTCGTTCTAGGAACGGCTAGCTTTCTCCTATCCTGTCTTGCTTCTCTGTTCGATTTCGGGACGATAGGACCTTGGCAGTTACAGTTCCCTCTGTCAAACCTTTTTAAACATCTTTTGTTTCGGCTGTAGGTAGGTGTTAAATATGGACTGAATCTTTTATATTGTTTCAAACGTCTATGAAGAATATGAAGATTTTTTCTCTCTCAGGTTGGCTGGAGACTGGAGCAAGGAGCTTGGTTGAGCTATGCTACAGACTCTTTGTCATTGCCCTGGGAATGTCATTGCATCTGACGAACGACAGCAAACCGACAAGGTTCAAATTCCAACTTTCCAATGATTCATTCTGACTGTGACCGTTCTGGGTTTGAAGATTTTCCTCAAGAAATAATACGATGGTTTCATGGTTTTGTCTAAGGGTTCACGGACGAAGGTTTGAACTTTCATGAGAGTCATCTGGTAGTCACGCCTGCCAATGAGTGTATTGACCTAACGAAACCTTTTTCGGATAGGGCATTGTCCTAACTCGTTGAAGCCCATAGACATAGATGAAGGACAATTATTTGAAGAAACAATGGGTTTTAAATTCATGATGACCTATGAATGGTGAATTGGTGAATGGAGATTAACCCAGTATATCATATCAATCCCAGAAAACATCCCGGGGTGGATTTTATTCTGATGTGGTAATGTTCGTTCTAGGAACGGCTAAAAATGTATAACATGCAAGTTGGTGTAGGGAATCATAACAATGTAATATTTGAAACAAAACAAGCATGCTTCAGCAAAAACAACACTGCGTAACCTTGTATTGTCAGCAGTAAAGCAAGGGGTCCCTGATCCCTCTCAATCTTAATAATCAGACATATTCACATTTAACTTTCTCCTATCCTGTCTTGCTTCTCTGTTCGATTTCGGGACGATAGGACCTTGGCAGTTACAGTTCCCTCTGTCAAACCTTTTTTAACATCTTTTGTTTCGGCTGTAGGTGTTAAATACGGACTGAATCTTTTATATTGTTTGAACGTCTATGAAGAATATGAAGATTTTTTCTCTCTCAGGTTGGCTGGAGACTCGAAGATGCTGATCAATCACGTCTCACCATCCTTTGGTGGGACGTTTTTCTTTCTGATTCTTAGAATAATACAGATTACGATCTACTGTTACAAATACCTACACATTCCTGAGCTAGTGAATTTTGCTTTGGTTTCAGTATAAAAACATAAAGAAATGAGCGATCTACTGTTACAAATACCTACACATTCCTGAGCTAGTGAATTTTGCTTTGGTTTCAGTATAAAAACATAAAGAAATGAGAAAAAAATCAAGACTCAATGAAAACAAAACCCGCAGTTTCTCTACCATTGTTGAGAGTTTTAAATCCAGGCAGAATTGCAACAGATTCAGAACGAGAAATCCTCCAGTCTGCCTTGGCATCAGCAGAAATGATCTTCCATTTGCTGATTTCAAATGGTGAATGGAGCTTAACCCAGCATATCATATCAATCCCAGAAAACATCCCGGGGTGGATTTTATCCTGATGTGGTAATGTTCGTTCTGGAACGGCTAGCTTTCTCCTATCCTGTCTTGCTTCTCTCTTCGATTTCGGGACGATAGGACCTTGGCAGTTACAGTTCCCTCTGTCAAACCTTTTTAAACATCTTTTTTGTTTCGGCTGTAGGTGTTAAATATGGACTGAATCTTTTATATTGTTTGAACGTCTATGAAGAATATGAAGATTTTTTCTCTCTCAGGTTGGCTGGAGACTCGAAGATGCTGATCAATCACGTCTCACCATCCTTTGGTGGGACGTTTTTATTTCTGATTCTTAGAATAATACAGATTACGATCTACTGTTACAAATACCTACACATTCCTGAGCCAGTGAATTTTGCTTTGGTTTCAGTATAAAAACATAAAGAAATGAGAAAAAATCAAGACTCAATGAAAACAAAACCCGCGGTTTCTCTACCATTGTTGAGAGTTTTAAATCCAGGCAGAATTGCAACAGATTCAGTGTGGTTTGTCAGAGCGTCGAAATGTGTGTGGCGGAAAAAGCTTGAGACCCAGGTCTCTGAGGCGGTGCGAGCGTCGTAGCTGGCCGAGGGAGGAAGGGAAGCCCACTCCGAGGCTTAGTTGTAGGACAAGCAACCCTAAAGGCCGGGTTAATCTTATACAAATCTACGTCTGTCAAACCTAAGACTATCAGACGGTCTGACTGTGAATTTCCGGCATTAGACTACTAAAAGATCGGCCTGTTGTATATGGGTTTATAGCTTCCCCTATTTGGGTTTGAGTGGATTGGAACATATCACATGCCTTCATTTACACTCCATTTGTCAAGGGTCTAGGTTTATCTTGCCCTTGGGATCAATTTGAAGAAACCATTGGATATGAAATTTGTAATGATACAATAAGCATTTCAGCCCACAATCATAAATGCTGCAATTGCCTTTCCAAATTTGTTTGTTTTCTCTGATTCTCTATCAGACTTTCGTCACTTGTGTTGTTTTCGTCCTAGAATTCCTGCGATGACATATCATGTGCATACCTTCGAGTAGTCATTGAAATAGTCATTAGAAGTAGGTTTTTGGCTTCAGCTATGGACCGACTCTTGAAGTTTGTGTAATTTTTGGCTTCACCTATGGACCGACTCTTTAATGAACTTTGGGATTTCACACTTACCAGATTTTTGGCTCCAATCTCTCTGATGTGATGTAAATTTTATTGATGTTCATTATCTGTGGACAACTTCACCCACAGTCAAACAAAAAGAGGAAATTGGTCGAATCGAAATTGAAAGTTCAAGATAGACACTTCTTGTTAAACAATACTTTGATTATTTTCGGATATACTTGTACTGAAATGCTTGAGTCTCTTAAAAGCTTCACTTTATTTGCGCACCAGGGGATGACCATATTGACAGAATTAGTTTGAGTCGATACACATGGAAGTGTGTCATGAAGCTTGGTGCTCTAGTATAGGTTAGGTCTACAACAGTGGCGTGGTCCTCCATCAAAGCTAGTATTTCTAGCTGTGGGAGTATAAACAGGGAGGAGAACAGCTAACCCTAATAAGCCAAGCTAGCTGATGGTTCTTCAAAGGGTTCTCTCTGTTTTAAAAGAATAAGCACAACGATATCCTTTTGATAAACAATGAAAATCTACACTACCAGGACCCCGAAAAAACTCTAGAACCGCACCTTGATTTAATTATTATCAGTAAAATCTATTTGTCAAAATGTCCACAAAATCGTCTTAGTCTCACAATCTGATCAAATTATCAAACCAAATCACCAAAAAATTTACGAACGAACACCATACCGCGGCACACTTTTCAAGAGTACTATCTTTCCGCGGCACCATAGTTTGAGAAGCACTGGGTTAGAACGTAGGTTAGACCGACCATCCGAACCCAACCCTTAAAATGGTCCAAAGCCAGCCTAGTTAGTTTGCCTTGTTCTGCCTAGGGCGAACGTCATTCTAAACAGGTAACGTTCATCCTAAACAGGTAACGTTCATCCTAAACAGGTAAGGTTCATCCTAAACAGGTAACGTTCATCCCAAACAGGTAACGTTCATCCTAAACAGGTAAGGTTCATATTCGATTTCCGCCCAGGGCGAACTATATCCCAAACAGGCAAGGTTCTTTTTCGGAACTTCTGACTTTTCCCCATCCTGTCCTCCTTCTCTTAGATTTCGAGACGAGAGTACCTTGGCAGTTGAACAAAGCCTCTCCATCATGTTCACAGTCACAGCCGGTGTAGAGACTTTGTTCACAGTCGACCCATTTCTGGAAACTCTGGAAAGCCTTAAGATTTGATAATGATAAAGACCTCAGTAGTTACGCGTACAGTCCCCTCTATCAAATCTCGTAAAAAGGTACAGATCAGTACCCGGTTCGTTTTTGTTAAGCTACGCCCAGCAAGACCACTAAATGGATGAGTGACATGAACGGCCATGCCTTAAGGATTTACTAGCAGATTTCGGCTAGTGACTCATATTTTCTAAATATCCATTCAATTTTATATTATGTAGTTAGATCCAACGAAGATTTGGTTCAAAGTGAGCTCCTTATATCAGCTGTTTCACCTTCGCCACTAGGACACCGGTGTTACATTGTGTACCTTTAGTGAAACATCCGTCACCAAGTACCATTCCTCTTCCTCTTCCGACTTCCTCTTTCCCTTATCGACGTTAGCCTACGCCGTGATTTATCGAAACCTATATATCCACTGAGGATATTGATAACGAAATTCTTCGAATGAATGAGTGTGAGTCGAATGAATCAGGAATCAATTAATCAAAGATTGATTCATCTTGAAGCTTGTGTTGTTCGACTATCCGACCATTTCTGCATTCAGCTATGAAACGCTTTCGAAGTTTTTGGCTTCACGTCACTGGTGTACAAAGTCTACTTAGACGAAGTGTATTTAGTCTGTGACCTTGAGAATTGGCACTCGTATTAGTCACAATGTGTTTTGTTGATCCGGAAAAATTTAAAGTTGGTGTTGGAGTTGTTGTTGGTCCGGAATTCCGGACAGTGGAATTGGTTTTGTGAAGAAGAGCAAACAGACGAGAGGACTCTACTCAATATCGGAGTACATACTTGTAGGTAATGAAGGTATGTATTCATAAAGCTATATGCTTTCGATACGGAAAAGCGTAATCTAACATCGAGTCTTACTCCTTACTCTTTTGAGCAACATTTCACCTCACAAATTGATTGTCAGAAAACCGATATTTGATTGCCAAGACCAACACAAGAACACAATACATGTATAGAAATGGAAAAGTCGTTTGTTGTATTTTTTCAAGAACCTAGGTTTTTGCAGTTAAAAGATTCATTGGAAATAATTAGAATTATACCAATAGAACGTAGAGTCCTAGAACTATAAATACCTAGAAGTACCAATAGAAGCCAATGATATGCTTTAACGACTGTGCATAATTGATGTAGCAAAACCTACTACCTACCTAGTCATATATACGTACAAAGCGTAATCTAACATCGAGTCTTACTCCTTACTCTTTTGAGCAACATTTCACCTCACAAATTGATTTTCAGAAAACCGATATTTGATTGCCAAGACCAACACAAGAACACAATACATGTATAGGAATGGAAAAGTCGTTTGTTGTATTTTTTCAAGAACCTAGGTTTTTGCAGTTAAAAGATTCATTAGAATTATACCAATAGAACGTATAGAGTCCTAGGACTATAAATACCTAGAAGTACCAATAGAAGTAGCCAATGATATGCTTTAACGACTGTGCATAATTGATGTAGCAAAACCTACTACCTACCTAGTTTTATATATATAAGCTGATTGGTTAAGCTTGGTGAAAGTTTGTGAAAATCTGGGGATTGACATGACCGGAGAATTGGGAAGAAAGCTGATTGGTTAAGCTTAGTGAAAGTTTGTGAAAATCTGGGGATTGGCATGACCTCAGAATTGGGAAGAAAGCTGATTCTTTTTAAGCTTTGTGAAAGTTAGCAGAGGTTGAATTTAATATGCCAAAAACATTAACATACTAGCATGCAGGTAGAGGATGCTACTATGTCGCACGCTAAGGGAATAGGTAAAGGGTGTAGTTCTCCAAAAGGAGCCATCCTTTCGCTTTGTCGAACTTAATGGCATTCGAAATTGCAGAATTCTGATTGATCATCTGGATTTTTTTAAAGCTGAGGTTTTTAGTGACGGAAATTGACTACCACTAACCACGCGGAAAGTTGCTTGAACTTCAGGGAATGTTTCCAAAGAACTTACAAGGCCGTTGCAGTAGATCTGAACAATGAAACAGAATTTTCATAGTTTTGAAATGGTTACGTTCGGGAAAAACACACTACCATCACGTTACATCACGTGAAGTCATGGGGAGTCAGAAAGATGTAGTTCAAAGTTTTTCCATAATATATTGTAGGCTATTTCGTTCGGGAAAGCCACACTACCATCACGTTACATCACGTGAAGTCATGGGGAGTCAGAAAGATGTAGTTCAAAATTTTTCCATAAGAAAGAGAGAGAGAGAGAGAGAGAGAGAGAGAGAGAGAGAGAGAGAGAGAGAGAGAGAGAAGAGAGAGAGAGAGGAGGTTGCCAGGATGTGAAATGTGCTGATCAGCAGAACCCAGAATCAGGATCTGACCTGGGCTTTGGGTCCCTTGAATGTGAGATAGAGCTAAGGTAGAAACACACTACCATCACGTCACGTCACGTGAGCTCACGTGAAGTCAGAAAGATGTAGTTCAAAAATTTTCCATAATATGTTGTAGGCAATTTCGTTCTGGAAAGCCACACTACCATCACGTTACGTCACTTCCGGCCTCACTCAGGCTGGTTGAAGTTAACGTAAGGAGGCGGGTAGCTTGAAAAATGGATGGTAATACTCCCCCGTCACTAAAGAAGTCCCCCATCACTAACAAAGTACATGCAATTAGCAGTTATACAGCGTCTTTAAACCTGTATGAATCAAAAACAATATTGTGTAGTCCGTATCTTTCTGTGTCCTCAGGTTGCTGCGACTTCACCAACCCAAAACTAAAGTGTATACTGCTGCGCTTTGTCCTGGTCTCTTGGTCAAATTGTAAAGATTGAAGGGAAGGCTTGGATAACTATTATAACCACACTTAGAACACTAGTTACTAGTTCAGAAGAGGATCATTGGTAAGTCCCCGAGTTCTACATGGTAATTTATTTTACGAGTAAGTTGACTACTATAAATACCTAGAAGTACCAATAGAAGTAGCCAATGATATGCTTTAACGACTGTGCATAATTGATGTAGCAAAACCTACTACCTATACCTACCTAGTTATATATACGTACATTTATATATAAATATGCCAACAATAAGAAGTTGTAGCAATATATTATGTCTACATATGTATACGTACATATGCCAACAATAAGAAGTTGTAGCAATATATGTCTACATGAGGTTCTGGTTCTGCTTGCACCTAATGCCCATGTCAACCCTCATGTCCCTCATCGCATAGTTCAGTAGTTACTACTGGTACCTCAGAACTAGTAGTTCCTCTAGTTACACGTACAAAATCAGTAGCTCCCAAAAGCAGAGGATCATTACTGCTTAATGGTACCAGTATAAAACCAGTCACCATTGAAGAGAAAACGATTGGTAAAACAGTGTACTCCTAGGTAGTAGGTAAGTACACATGTGTAAATAGTATAAATAGCTAGTACCTTCAAACATATTAGGTGCATAAGTATGAGTTTAGATCGAAAAATATCGAAAAACTTAGCTTGCTTCATCTATTAATTTGGGTTCACTTTTGGTCTGAAAGAGTGACCCGTTTGAGAAAGGGGACTGGTCCTTGGTCCCTCGGTCTAGGTCCTCTTAAAGAGATTTTCCCAATATGCCAAGTTATGTGTACCTAAGGATGAAATTTAAAAAGACTCTGACCCCCAGATGGACTTGTCATTGAGACTTCAGAATGATCCTTCTACTTTCTGCAAATTTAAGAACACCGGAGCCAAAATATGTCAAGTTGCAAAATTTTTGGAATCACGAAAATCTACAGTAAAAGCGACATTATTAATTCTCTATTTCGGAGATCTGCATTAGAAGATTGACATTCCCGTGTGCAAGGAGCTTGGTTGAGCTATGCTACAGACTCTTTGTCATTGCCCTGGGAATGTCATTGCATCTGACGAACGACAGCAAACCGAGAAGGTTCAAATTCCAACTCTCCAATGATTCATTCTGACTGTGACCATTCTGGGTTTGAAGATTTTCCTCAAGAAATAATACGATGGTTTCATGGTTTTGTCTAAGGGTTCACGGACGAAGGTTT
>NW_007378503.1:0-30695 GCF_000475195.1 Diaphorina citri
ATCGTAGTGCAGTTTGTGTGCTTGTGGGTGGAATGTGATTGACTGTTGAAGCTGTAGTGGTGGTTGTGTGTCCCCATGCATTCATTGTTTGAGGGTATCGGTTTGTTTGGGATGTGAGTGACCCTGTATAATTGTAATTGGAAACTGGTAATCCCTGTGTATAGGTAGGTGTTACCGTTGTGTTGTGCATTGCAGTGGGTATTTGGTATACTGTTGATAATGTTTGTGGTGCGTAAGTACCTGATTGAGTTAATTGGGTGGTGTTGTAACCTGGTGTCAATGTGAGGTTTTGATATGGAGATATTTGTGGAGATGATCTGGTTTGACTAAAGTCGATTGAGGGTATTTGGTATACTGTTGATAATGTTTGTGGTGCGTAAGTACCTGATTGAGTGAATTGAGTGGTGTTGTAACCTGATGTCAATGTGGGGTTCTGATGTGGAGATATTTGTGGAGATGATCTGGTTTGACTAAAGTCGATTGTATTTTGTGTATTAATATGAAGTGGAGAGGCTAATGTTCTCGGTAACATTGTTTCCACCGCTGTTGTACTAGTATTATCTTCAGTGTCTGACATATTGATATTTGTAAATTGCCCTTTTCTATAGGTTATGTTGCGTTTATAATCGATGTTCATATATGAGAAAAGATGGGATTAATGTTTGTACTTTTCTATGGGTTATGTTGCGTTTATAATCGATGTTCATATATGAGAAAAGATGGGATTAATGTTTGTAACGATACGCGAAAGGTAACGAAAAATACGGGTAGAATAGACCTTACGTCTCAATTGAGACTACCCGGTAGATTAATTAAAAATCCAATACCAGATTAAAGCAAAAGAAGAAAAAAAACAAAGCTGAAAATATTGAAAATTATGTATCTACAATTAATTAGTCCAGTTTAGAATTTAAAATTGATTTGGAATGTGGGTGGGGGGGGAATATTAGATATTTGGTTCTCCTTTTCAAGTATTGCAGATATCCAACGCGCCAAACTGCCTTGGGAAGCACTCAAACTGGGGCCAATTTGAACGTTCTTATCCAATTTATCTGTTAGCTACTTATTAAGTCCTAGATTTGTTGGCATTTTTGGTAATATCCTATAAGAAGGAAAGTAATTTATTCGGTCAAAATTTTTGATGGCCATCATTGCTGAGATTCGAACCTCAGTTCTCTCAGTTATAAATTTCCTTCAACTACTAGTATTATCTCGAGGAAACAAGAAATCCTCTGGCCACTATCTGAACTTCTGAAGAACATTGAGTTTTTTCAACAAGTTGTTCATATAATCTTTACACTATTAAGATATTATGAGCGATTTTTTTTCTCTCTCTGTGTCTGGTGAATGTGTTTGCGAAGATCTTTGTAGTTTTTTTTCTGAGGAATTATAATTAACGTAGCAAAAAAACCATATTGTAGAAAAATTCCCGTGTCATGGATGGCCTATTAGAGGTATTTAATGTCATCTCGCTATTGGTGGTAAAAACCATATTGTAGAAAAATTCCCGTGTCATGGATGGCCTATTAGAGGTATTTAATGTCATCTCGCTATTGATGGTAATTAGCCGCGAGAATCCAGTAGTCTAAGGTGAGAAGTTAATGGCCACGTTAATCTGCGGCAATGAAAGTTCCAGGAAGGATGTAACTTGAGGTGGGATTCTGTCAGGTCTTTATTGGTGGTAATTAGCCGCGAGAATCCAGCAGTCTAAGGTGAGAAGTTAATGGCCAGGTTAATCTGCGGCAATGAAAGTTCCAGGAAGGATGTAACTTGAGGTGGGATTCTGTCAGGTCTTTGTGGGGTGGTTATGCTTTTGCGGAACCAGCACAGGTCACTTAGGATAAGCAACGTCGAGTGTGGACGGAGACGATGAAGCCCAGTTGATATAGAAGATATAGAAGGATAGGATTGCCAATTGATATAGAAGGAAGAAAGGGTTGCCTTACGATGGGCGCCAATTGATATAGAAAGAGTAGGGGCGCTTTTGCGGAACCAGCACAGGTCACTTAGGATAAGCAACGTCGAGTGTGGACGGAGACGATGAAGCCCAGTCATGAAACTAAGAGGACGATTAGCTAATTTGGGAGAACCTCCTTGAGGGTAACCAAGGAGTTGGCTTGAATCCCCGCCCAAAGCCCAAACAGTGAAGATCCTATTGACCAAGAAGCTCCATACCAATCTTCTTCTTCCTCTTTTCCCGTGTTCGGACAAGGTCGGCGTTTTTCGTCAGCCTCTCAATCAGCCCTAGGGTGATCGCTTTTGGAACATCTCTTGCCAGAACATTTTACTACTTTCTTATTCGCCTACTGTTAGTTCTATTGAAGTAAATTCTAGTTCCATTTTTTTCTCTACGTACATCTACTGTTCTACAAATAAATCAGTGCCCTAAATCACCAAAGTATGAAAGTATGGAAAAGTATTTACAATTCCATATTTCGATATGATTCGTCCAAATTCAAAATTCTGCTTTTCCATTGGCTATTACACTTGTCTCTTCCTCTTTTCCCGTGTTCGGACAGGGTCGGCGTTTTTCGTCAGCCTCTCAATCAGCCCTAGGGTGATCGCTTTTGGAACATCTCTTGCCAGAACCACACTGATATTTGGTTTTGGCTACAACATTTTCAAGACTACAATTTTAGCCATCCATTAATAGCCGTAACATTTTCAAAGCTACAATGGCTACAAAGTAGGCTCCAAGACGCTCACACAATTTCCGCCAAGGGTCCGAAACATAGACATGATGGGACTATCAAATACACTGATATTTGGTTTTGGCTACAACATTTTCAAGACTACAATTTTAGCCACCCATTAATAGCCATAACATTTTTAAAGCTACAATGGCTACAAAGTAGGCTCCAAGACGCTCACACAATTTCCGCCAAGGGTCCGAAACATAGACATGATGGGACTATCAAACAAGTACTAGACAATCACACACACCAAAGAAACGCCGTAATTAATATAATTACACAAACAATTATCCCGGGGAAGAAACCTGAAAAAGGTACTCATCAAAACCCCACTTGAGAAATTCAATGGTTTTGACGCTCGGTCCCAACCATTCCTATGATTAGATAGTTTTAATACCTCTCTATGTAGTTTTTTGGTATCTAGAATTAAAAAATATTATTTCTTCTCAAAGTGAGAAAATAATTAGGCGGCACATTTGTGTTCCTGGCTTGGCTTGTTCCTCTGTTATTATTTGTTTAATTTCCTTCGAAAAGTAAATAGTAATTATACTTCTTTTGGTTACAATGAAACAGGCTTGAGATGGAATTATAGAAGAGAAGAAAAAAATGTAATTAGTAATTTTTCGTTCCAGGTAGGTTTTTCAATATTCGAGACGGTGGGACCCAGCGCGTCATTTGAGGGAATTGGAAACTATTGAGAGATCGGGAAAAAATGAACAAATTAAAGAAGTTAAAGAAGTATTTGATAATGCCAACTCCGTCTTCCAATAAGGCATGATTTCTTGGCGCCCTTCAGTCATGAATGACGTTTATCTTTATCATAAAGTGAGCTATTGCTAATCCTGCGCTTGCTTTTGGTCCCAGCGCGTCATTTGAGGGAATTGGAAACTATTGAGAGATCGGGAAAAAATGAACAAATTAAAGAAGTAGTAGAAGTATTTGATAATGCCAACTCCGTCTTCCAATAGGGCATGATTTCTTGGCGCCCTTCAGTCATGAATGACGTTTATCTTTATCATAAAGTGAGCTATTGCTAATCCTGCGCTTGCTTTTGGTCTAACTTCTCGTAATTAGTCGTTTTCTACTCATAGTTTTCACTTGAAAAATCTTTTTCTTCATATATCTTCAATTCTCCAACGATTATTTTGACAGCTGGAATGAGGACATGTCCATGGCAATCATCTTGGAATGATTCCAGAAATCCTTCACTTTCGCTGAAGTCAAATCTAACGCGGACTGTTGCAAATCCTTCTGTTCCCTTTGGTCTAACTTCTCCCACAACCTTTTGAAGTTCCAAGTGTACTATTGGTCTAACTTATTCTCCTACAACCTCAAGTTTCAAGTGCACCAAACCTTCTATGAGGTGTACTAAACCTGGAACTTTGAATGAAGATTGGTAGGTACACTTTGATCATAATTAAATACAATGGAGCATCGCGAAGGCTGCTTTTGATCATTGAATGAATTGCTAGCACGTCAATCTCTTTCGGTTAGGGTCATCAGTTCCAAGTCTGTTTTTGAGGTTCTCTCCAAACACTTTGACAACGTTTGATTTACGTCCGTCCAAATATTCATCATACTTGTCAAAGTTCGGACGTTGAGAAATTGTGTGACATTCAGAACCATTGTCTTGCTCGTTCCTAAATTAAATGCCTTTCATTAAGAGATGTTTTTTTTTACCCGAAATATAAGATGGAAAGATCTTTTTTTATTATTATTATAAATTTTCGAAGTTTTCTTTGTATAAATTTTTAATTTACCCGAAATATAAGATGGAAAGATCTTTTTTTATTATTATTATAAATTTTCGAAGTTTTCTTTGTATAAATTTTTAACCCGAAATATAAGATGGAAAGATCTTTTTTTATTATTATTATAAATTTTCGAAGTTTTCTTTGTATAAATTTTTAATTGCCGCACCACAGAAACGAGTTTTGGTCCAGAGTTGTTGGTTCCGAAGTCGCTAAAAAAATCATTTATTTACGAATTCTTGCTTTAGTATGAGCTCGTATGATTTGCTAATAAATATTAACTTTAACGTCTACAATTCTGTGTACAGGGTTATCTTCAGTCTTTTTCTTTTATTTTTTAATAGTGTGTAAATCTTTAAAATTTTAAATAGACTATGCAATTAACACAAGTTTTAAGACAAATATTGGCTTGGCTTCCAATGAAATAGAACTTTAATTTAGTTAACTAAAGCCATTAATGAAGTTATTCATTATTATATAATTGATTAACCAATGAAATTCACCCAATATTTGTGTCCATTTTTACCTCATCAGTGTCATCACTCAGCAGTCTATTGCCTCCTTCCATTGCACCCTGTAGTTGAGATTTTAACTTTATTTTTTTTTTGTCGTCATTTTCTGATTGTTTTGAATTCTTGTCCTACACTCCCAGCGTGTTTTGTGTGTTCAGCAGTATGGCGAAGGTCCTCGGGACTTGTCATATTTTGTCCGTCTAATTTATCTCCTTTTTTATGTCTCTTTCATCTGGTGCTGGTTCATCACGGTGTTGAATACCTATGTGTTTAAGTAAGTATTGCAGATATAATATTTATACTCACTACATAGCCGAAACCCGGCGCTTCGGCTCCAGATTTTCTGCTAGTAAATCCCTAAGGCATGGCCGTTCATGTCACTCATCCATTTTTAGTCTTGGGTTTTGCGCGGCGTAGCTTAACTAAAACGAACCGGAAAATAGGCCTATAACCTTCACGGGGAGTTGCAAGCAATAATTGGACAAAGTTCATAGTAATCGATGAGCGGTTTGGCTAGGCATACTTAAAGTTCGACACACACAAAACATTTCATTTTATACCAATATTATATATTTGGTTCTCCTTTTCAAGTCATTGCAGATATCCAACGCGCCAAATCTGGCCTTGGAAGCACTCCAAACTGGGGCCAATTTGAACGTTCTTATCCAATTTATCTGTTATCTACTTATTAAGTCCTAGATTTGTTGGCATTTTTGGTAATATCCTATAAGAAGGAAAGTAATTTATTCGGTCAAAATTTTTGATGGCCAGTTTTTATTGAAATTTATGAAAAGTCAGTAAAAAAAAACACCTAATATTGCATAGTTCTAATATTGCATTGGCCAGCATTTTGACACAACGGTTTCTTTACATTTTCTTTTTCACACAAAGAAAAAAATATAATCATCATTAAAGTAAAAAAAAATGAGGCTTGACATTCGTTATTATATTGGGGTAAAAAAAAGCTAGGTGTATTATTAAAATTTCATTTTCTTGGGATAATTTCCTGACTTTTTTCTCTACTTTTTTGTAGTAATTAAGGAAACGCATAATACTTTCTAAAGGTTTATTTCTTTATTTATTTCTTCTCTGACATGACGCCTTAATTACTTTTTTTGATATACGCAGGGCTGTTAGTGTTGTTTATTATGTTTTTTGATGTATTAATGGCTTGTCTCATTTTCTGTCCAAACAATGTGAATTTCGGTAATGAGTTTTGCTCATTGTTGGTGTTTATCTCTTTAACTGTTCTAGTTAATATCCAGTTTGGATTTGATGAAGTAATTTTGAAGTTTAAAGCTATACGAAAATTTTATGTTTTCAAGAAAGCCAAGTTTCCAAAGCAATACTTTGCTGTTCTACCTTAGGTTTTGTTGACATTATTGCAATGACCACTTCAAAACACAATCGTAATTTTCATTCCCAATTCTATCAAGATCCACAACATAATATAACATCTTCGTTTGCATGCTACAAACTATCCATCTACGTATATTCCACTAATTATCGCTTAACAAGACCTCAAATTGTGTTTTTTCACAAAAGAAATAAAAGTCTTTTATTATCCCTAGGGGTAAAACATTTGTGGTGAAAAAAGAAAGAATACACGATATATTTACAGAGCCTCACTTTGAAACACAATCGTAATTTTAATTCCCAATTCTATCAGATCCACAACTTATAACATCATCGTCTGCATGCTACAAACTATCCATCTCCGTATATTCCACTAATTATCGCTTAACAAGACCTCAAATTGTGTTTTTTACAAAAGAAATAAAAGTCTTTTATTATCCCTAGGGGTAAAACATTTGTGGTGAAAAAAGAAAGAATGCACGATATATTTACAGAGCCTCAATTAAAAAGCTGTTTGTCTGGAGCCAAACTACAAAAGATCTTGAGGAAATAACCAAAAAACTGTACAAATACTTCACAGCACAGCTCCACATCACATCAACTCCACAGAAACCCATAGAGATGCTGTACTTATAATAAAAAGTAAATTATGCCGAAAGGCGACTTATATCCTTCGCATGACTTGGCTAAGTTAATTCTTAGGATAGGTTTGGTATATAATTATTGATCTGTAATTTATTGGTTAAATTATCGGCATTATTGAGACTCTGGCTATGGAGGAACTGACGGACACACTGGCTGTAGCAATATGTTTCAAATTGTTCCCATCATATGTTTCTTCAGACTTTTCTTCAACGATATTATTAATTTTTATGTTCTTCTCTTCAAGTATTTTTTTGATTGATTGTTTTTGGTTGTAGTTTTGTTTAATTGACTTAATTGTACAACAGCCCAAGTCGATATTAGATCGTAGGTTTTACGGACGTTACACGGATCTCTCATACTGGTCTGTGATTTATGTAGTTTCCTATCCACACCGAATATCCACATCTGAGAATCTACATATTAAGGACGTTACTGTCATTGGATTTGCCTATAATATCAAAAGATTCCGACAAAATAACAGGAAATTGGTACTTTGTCCTGTGTCTGCACATGGTCTTCCTAAAATCTAATTAGTAGACTCTACTCCTGAAATCTATGAATCTACCATACCTTTTCTTCCCTACACTTACATCTTCAATTTCACCATCCAGTTGGTTCATTTGTAACAAAGCACCTCAGGAACTGCAAAACCCGTTCACACATTACTAGGACTGTGGTGTTATCTTGGTATCAAATATTGCATTGTTTTCAATGAGTGTAATGTTATGTGGTTACCACGGTTTAGTGTAACAATGTGTGTTTTAATATATTCAGCAAAATGTTTTGTTTGGCCATCTTGGAGTTCACGTTTGTTCATGATTCATATTTTATTATTATTTTTTTTTCTACTTTTATTATTTGTTTTGTTCTATAATCTTCCGCGTGCAAGTTTGTGTTTGCCAAAATTAGACACTGAACTGTTCTGAACGTCAAGCACTGTAGATATGTTTTTCACACATGTTTCCTACGTCATGTTCATCGAGGTTCTGTCGTGAAATACTGCTCCATATTCCATATTCGTGTTCGACAAAAGACTTTACCATGTTTAAAATAGGATTGACATTTTGAGAACCATGTTTGTTAGGATCCGTATTAAATTAGAATTGACATTTCAAGATCTTTCTAGTGCCCGTGATTGCATTTGCTTTAAAGATACCATCGATATCTACATATTGTAAACAACTTTGTTTCTTGTTCCACACCGAATATCCACATCTGAGAATCTACATTCTACATATTAAGGACGTTACTGTCATTGGATTTGCCTATAATATCAAAAGATTCCGACAAAATAACAGGAAATTGGTTTGTCCTGTGTCTGCACATGGTGTTCCTAAAATCTAATTAGTAGACTCTACTCCTGAAATCTATGAATCTACCATACCTTTTCTTCGCTACACTTACATCTTCAATTTCACCATCCAGTTGGTTCATTTGTAACAAAGCACCTCAGGAACTGCAAAACCCGTTCACACATTACTAGGACTGTGGTGTTATCTTGGTATCAAATATTGCATTGTTTTCAATGAGTGTAATGTTATGTGGTTACCACGGTTTAGTGTAACAATGTGTGTTTTAATATATTCAGCAAAATGTTTTGTTTGGCCATCTTGGAGTTCACGTTTGTTCATGATTCATATTTTATTATTATTTTTTTTTCTACTTTTATTATTTGTTTTGTTCTATAATCTTCCGCGTGCAAGTTTGTGTTTGCCAAAATTAGACACTGAACTGTTCTGAACGTCAAGCACTGTAGATATGTTTTTCACACATGTTTCCTACGTCATGTTCATCGAGGTTCTGTCGTGAAATACTGCTCCATATTCCATATTCGTGTTCGACAAAAGACTTTACCATGTTTAAAATAGGATTGACATTTTGAGAACCATGTTTGTTAGGATCCATATTAAAATAGAATTGATATTTCAAGATCTTTCTAGTGCCCGTGATTGCATTTGCTTTAAAGATACCATCGATATCTACATATTGTAAACAACTTTGTTTCTTGTTTATTACGTATTTTATTTGTTCATTATGACAAGTTTTCCAATCAGACTATCGGTCACTCGTAGGGAATTGATAAAATTTTTTGACACATGCACGTACAAAGTTGATAAAAAATGTTTTCATCAGTGTCGGAACAAGGGTTTAGAATTAGTCATCTAGGTTCTAAATTTTTAGTAGCATTTTTCACACCGAATATCCACATCTGAGAATCTACATATTAAGGACGTTACTGTCATTGGATTTGCCTATAATATCAAAAGATTCCGACAAAATAACAGGAAATTGGTACTTTGTCCTGTGTCTGCACTTGGTCTTCCTAAAATCTAATTAGTAGACTCTACTCCTGAAATCTATGAATCTACCATACCTTTTCTTCGCTACACTTACATCTTCAATTTCACCATCCAGTTGGTTCATTTGTAACAAAGCACCTCAGGAACTGCAAAACCCGTTCACACATTACTAGAGAGCCTCAATTAAAAAGCTGTTTGTCTGGAGCCAAACTACAAAAGATCTTGAGGAAATAACCAAAAAACTGTACAAATACTTCACAGCACAGCTCCACATCACATCAACTCCACAGAAACCCATAGAGATGCTGTACTTATAATAAAAAGTAAATTATGCCGAAAGGCGACTTATATCCTTCGCATGACTTGGCTAAGTTAATTCTTAGGATAGGTTTGGTATATAATTATTGATCTGTAATTTATTGGTTAAATTATCGGCATTATTGAGACTCTGGCTATGGAGGAACTGACGGACACACTGGCTGTAGCAATATGTTTCAAATTGTTCCCATCATATGTTTCTTCAGACTTTTCTTCAACGATATTATTAATTTTTATGTTCTTCTCTTCAAGTATTTTTTTGATTGATTGTTTTTGGTTGTAGTTTTGTTTAATTGACTTAATTGTACAACAGCCCAAGTCGATATTAGATCGTAGGTTTTACGGACGTTACACGGATCTCTCATACTGGTCTGTGATTTATGTAGTTTCCTATCCACACCGAATATCCACATCTGAGAATCTACATATTAAGGACGTTACTGTCATTGGATTTGCCTATAATATCAAAAGATTCCGACAAAATAACAGGAAATTGGTACTTTGTCCTGTGTCTGCACATGGTCTTCCTAAAATCTAATTAGTAGACTCTACTCCTGAAATCTATGAATCTACCATACCTTTTCTTCCCTACACTTACATCTTCAATTTCACCATCCAGTTGGTTCATTTGTAACAAAGCACCTCAGGAACTGCAAAACCCGTTCACACATTACTAGGACTGTGGTGTTATCTTGGTATCAAATATTGCATTGTTTTCAATGAGTGTAATGTTATGTGGTTACCACGGTTTAGTGTAACAATGTGTGTTTTAATATATTCAGCAAAATGTTTTGTTTGGCCATCTTGGAGTTCACGTTTGTTCATGATTCATATTTTATTATTATTTTTTTTTCTACTTTTATTATTTGTTTTGTTCTATAATCTTCCGCGTGCAAGTTTGTGTTTGCCAAAATTAGACACTGAACTGTTCTGAACGTCAAGCACTGTAGATATGTTTTTCACACATGTTTCCTACGTCATGTTCATCGAGGTTCTGTCGTGAAATACTGCTCCATATTCCATATTCGTGTTCGACAAAAGACTTTACCATGTTTAAAATAGGATTGACATTTTGAGAACCATGTTTGTTAGGATCCATATTAAAATAGAATTGATATTTCAAGATCTTTCTAGTGCCCGTGATTGCATTTGCTTTAAAGATACCATCGATATCTACATATTGTAAACAACTTTGTTTCTTGTTTATTACGTATTTTATTTGTTCATTATGACAAGTTTTCCAATCAGACTATCGGTCACTCGTAGGGAATTGATAAAAAAATTTGACACATGCACGTAGGTACAAAGTTGATAAAAAATGTTTTCATCAGTGTCGGAACAAGGGTTTAGAATTAGTCATCTAGGTTCTAAATTTTTAGTAGCATTTTCACAAGTTTTTACTTTTTTTCTATGTAGAGGTAAATTGCCTAGGTTCAAAAATCGCTCATCCTTCTTATCTCAGATCCTTCCTACTAGATTTTTTAACCCTCTCTTTATATTACTACTTTCTTATTCTCCTACTGTTAGTTCTATTGAAGTAAATTCTAGTTCCATCTTTATCTACGTACATCCACTGTTCTACAAATAAATCAGGGCACTTTGTGACTATTTCTATTTGCCCTATTTTTGCCTCTTCTAGCAATACACATCATTAATAGACTTAGTAGGTAAATCCGACTTTGTGACTATTCCTTTGTGCCCGCAAAGTTCTAAACTTGTGACTATTTCTCTTTGCCCTAATTTTGCCTCTTCTAGCAATACACATCATTATTAGACTTAGTAAGTAAATCCGACTTTGTGACTATTCCTTTGTGCCCGCCAAGTTCTAAATTTGGTTCCTGTCTGTCTCACGTCGCGTCGTCTTGTTGATTTTCTAATTAATCTCTCCCGACTATTTACTTTAGATATGATTTTTATTAAAAAGTTTGGACACATTACTAGGACTGTGGTGTTATCTTGGTATCAAATATTGCATTGTTTTCAATGAGTGTAATGTTATGTGGTTACCACGGTTTAGTGTAACAATGTGTGTTTTAATATATTCAGCAAAATGTTTTGTTTGGCCATCTTGGAGTTCACGTTTGTTCATGATTCATATTTTATTATTATTTTTTTTTCTACTTTTATTATTTGTTTTGTTCTATAATCTTCCGCGTGCAAGTTTGTGTTTGCCAAAATTAGACACTGAACTGTTCTGAACGTCAAGCACTGTAGATATGTTTTTCACACATGTTTCCTACGTCATGTTCATCGAGGTTCTGTCGTGAAATACTGCTCCATATTCCATATTCGTGTTCGACAAAAGACTTTACCATGTTTAAAATAGGATTGACCTTCCTAAAATCTAATTAGTAGACTCTACTCCTGAAATCTATGAATCTACCATACCTTTTCTTCGCTACACTTACATCTTCAATTTCACCATCCAGTTGGTTCATTTGTAACAAAGCACCTCAGGAACTGCAAAACCCGTTCACACATTACTAGGACTGTGGTGTTATCTTGGTATCAAATATTGCATTGTTTTCAATGAGTGTAATGTTATGTGGTTACCACGGTTTAGTGTAACAATGTGTGTTTTAATATATTCAGCAAAATGTTTTGTTTGGCCATCTTGGAGTTCACGTTTGTTCATGATTCATATTTTATTATTATTTTTTTTTCTACTTTTATTATTTGTTTTGTTCTATAATCTTCCGCGTGCAAGTTTGTGTTTGCCAAAATTAGACACTGAACTGTTCTGAACGTCAAGCACTGTAGATATGTTTTTCACACATGTTTCCTACGTCATGTTCATCGAGGTTCTGTCGTGAAATACTGCTCCATATTCCATATTCGTGTTCGACAAAAGACTTTACCATGTTTAAAATAGGATTGACATTTTGAGAACCATGTTTGTTAGGATCCATATTAAAATAGAATTGATATTTCAAGATCTTTCTAGTGCCCGTGATTGCATTTGCTTTAAAGATACCATCGATATCTACATATTGTAAACAACTTTGTTTCTTGTTTATTACGTATTTTATTTGTTCATTATGACAAGTTTTCCAATCAGACTATCGGTCACTCGTAGGGAATTGATAAAATTTTTTGACACAAGTTCTAAATTTGGTTCCTGCCTGTCTCACGTCGCGTCGTCTTGTTGATTTTCTAATTAATCTCTCCCGACTATTTACTTTAGATATGATTTTTATTAAAAAGTTTGGAAAAGTTCTAAATTTGGTTCCTGCTTGTCTCACGTCGCGTCGTCTTGTTGATTTTCTAATTAATCTCTCCCGACTATTTACTTTAGATATGATTTTTATTAAAAAGTTTGGAATGCTGATGTCACATTGTTTTCACGGAATGTGTCTGTCTCTTTGTTTGATAAATTAGAAGTTACGTGTGTTGATTGTATTGTTTGCTTTTAGGATATGGTCACAGTTTCCACTCTATGTATGTCCTTTATTACTTTCCTTTAGTCCTTTAATACTATCTATTGTTTTTGAGCCTTTCTTATTGCCCAGATCATGTCGGGCTTCAAGTTCCCTTTCCTTTTCTGCTCTTTCAACTAGCTCCTCCATATTTTCCTCAAATGTATGTCTTTCGCTGTTGACGAAAGTTAGGTAAGAGTTTGTAGGTATGTCCTTTATTACTTTCCTTTAGTCCTTTAATACTTTCTATTGTTTTTGAGTCTTTCTTATTGCCCAGATCATGTCGGGCTTCAAGTTTCCTTTCCTTTTCTGCTCTTTCAACTAGCTCCTCCATATTTTCCTCAAATGTATGTCTTTCGCTGTTGACGAAAGTTAGGTAAGAGTTTTAGGTGATGCTTTGAAAATAATCGGCACTTACTATACTGCTTAGAATGTGACCAAAGCCTGTTGTTTTCGATTTTGTGTACATGATTTTTTAATCACAAAACTTGGAATTTAAAGATAAAAAAGCAAAAATTAATTGTCTCCTTTTCTCGCTATTGGCAGTGAGTTCATTAGACCTTTTGACGGGTTCGGTAGGTGTTTCAAATCGTTCACCTTGTTCTATCAATATTTCATTAAATTGTGTCATTATTTCCTCAATTATTTTAGTCAATTTTATTTGTGCAGTTATGTGCCATTTTATTAATTAATGTGTTGTCAATTTCTTAATTTCTCATATTATAGTGGTAGTTAATTCTTTTATTTTTCGCATAATTCTTTCAATATCAGCAGTTTTTTCTTTTCTTTCAAATTGTTTTTTCTTGTTCGGATGTTGAATCTTGGCAGTGTCGGTGTTTCATACATTGTGAAGGACTTTCCGGTTTATGATTATTTCCTTAGTGTTGTATTGTGTATTTAGTTGTGCAGGTCAGTTTGTTATTTTATTGATATTATTCATTCAACATGATTATTTCATTTCATAATTATTCACCAGGTATATTTTTGGCCATCTTTTTTACGGTTTTTGGAGGACCTATAACAACTTTTTTTTTCTTCTTTTCTGAATATTTGCTAACTTTACTTTATCCTTTTTTATGCATTTAATATTCTGCATTTCGTTAATATTTCCAAAGACAGGATCAAAGGTATTCAAGATTTTTTAGGGGTAGAATTTTTTCATGTTTTCCAAAAGTCTTTATAGCGCGGCCTCTCCCTGAATCACCCACCACCCCTGAATTTTAATGCTTTTTTAGGGGAAGGAGTGCAAAATTCCAATATTCTCTTCTTATAATTCTCCTCCGGACGAAAATATGAAAAGGAACGGAAAAAAGGAAGAGGCAAAGGAGAAGAAAATTCTGATGAAAAAAATGGCAAAAGAAAAAAAAATAATAAAAAAGGGGAAACTTCTTGATAAAAAGTTTTAGTAGGAAAAAAAAATAATTACTAATTTTTTTCCCGAGTCAGTGTTACCCAGCGTTTTTTGTATAGGGTGGATCAATATATTTCCTGAAATTCAAATCATGCTTTCAAGTCTTTCACTAGTTTCAACCCAATGTAAGTCAATCCATTTGATTCTTTGCAAATTCGGCAAAAATTCGATCTGAGATTTCGAAAAGAGTAACTTCTCAGAAACCTCATAGCAAAATAAGAGTCCATTTTGCATTAGACAAAATTAATAAATTTCGTATTAACCCATGTTATCAAATTGGAAAATTTCGAACTCATGTTTTATCACTGAATTTAACATCTCGGTACCATTTCAGTCTAAAGTGAAAGATAAGCTCAACTATAAATTATAATCCATCTTGAATTTTTGGTATCTAATCGGATCAAAATGTCCTCCAATCGATAGAAAATTGACCAGAGGAATTTTATTTTTATTAAACTAGCCACTTTTTGTTTTTGTTTAAAACAATATTTTCTTAAAAACAATATTTTATAGAAAGCAGCCACCCCGTATAATCTTCACCCCACACGATTTTTTTCTCTGGGCATTATTTTTTATGAGTTTTCCTTTGGAAAAAAAAGTCCGAGGGGTGAATGAAAAAAAAAAGTTTAAATTTTTTTAAAAAAGATACCCAGGATGAGTCACTCAGGCTTTTTAAAAAAGAGGGGGGTAAGGAAATGCTTAAAAGAAATTGAGGGTAACGAGCAGCAACGTTGCAAAGAAAAGATTTTTTTTTCTTTTTAAATGCCAAAGCCAAACTCGAAATTAGCTAATATTGCACGAATCGCTTGATGTTGAATTTTTTGCGAATCTAGTGAAAAGTTATTGTACGAAAAAAGTCGAAGAAACTGTGGCTGGTCTTATTGAAATTTTCTCATTTTTCTGTGATTTTGTTATTATTTCTGTGATATCAAAGGACTCTTTGATTTTGTTGAAAAGGCCATCTAGCTTTTAAGCCACGTTTCCTCGTCCTTTCTTTAGAGAGATTTAATCAGGTTCAATTTGCTACTCAGTAAAACAGTCCTGGAAGAAACTTGGATTTCGTGGGATGAGGACTTTTTTTACTCCCTCTTCTAAAAGAGTGGTTAAAGGAAGAAAAATCATTAACACAATAAAAGAACAAAAAGAGGAAGTCTAAAATGAGGAAAAAGTATAAGAAACCAAATTAAAAAATCCATTTTATATTTGATTGGGTGTCGGCCATTTTTTTTTCCTTCCATTGCACCCTGTAGTTGAGATTTTAACTTTATTTTTTTGTCGTCATTTTCTGATTGTTTTGAATTCTTGTCCTACACTCCCAGCGTGTTTTGTGTGTTCAGCAGTATGGCGAAGGTCCTCGGGACTTGTCATATTTTGTCCGTCTAATTTATCTCCTTTTTTATGTCTCTTTCATCTGGTGCTGGTTCATCACGGTGTTGAGTATGTGTTTAAGTATTGCAGATATAATAGTTATACTATTTGGTTTTCCTTTTCAAATTTTGCAGACATCCAACACTCCAAACTGGCTTGGAAAGCACACAACTGAGGCTAGTTTGGACCTTCTTGTTTAATTTTCCTATTGTTTGCTTATGAAGTCCCATATTTATTGGCAATTTTTACTTTCCTTATCGTATAGAAAGGAAACTAATGTATTAGGTCAAAATTTTCGATGGGATACCTATGTGTTTAAGTATTGCAGATACATATAATATTTATACTACACTAGCCGAAACCCGCCGCTTCGCTCCAGATTTCTGCTAGTAAATCCCTAAGGCATGGCCGTTCATGTCACTCATCCATTTAGTGGTTTTGCTGGGCGTAGCTTAACAAAAACGAACCCGAAAATAGCCTATAACCTTCACGGGAGTGCAAGCAATAAATTGACAAAGTTTCATAGCAATCGGATGAGCGGTTTGGCCAGGCATAAAGTTTTTTCTTTTCTTTCAAATTGTTTTTTCTTGTTCGGATGTTGAATCTTGGCAGTGTCGAGTGTCGGTGTTTCATACATTGTGAAGGACTTTCCGGTTTATGATTATTTCCTTAGTGTTGTATTGTGTATTTAGTTGTGCAGGTCAGTTTGTTATTTTATTGATATTATTCATTCAACATGATTATTTCATTTCATAATTATTCACCAGGTATATTTTTGGCCATCTTTTTTACGGTTTTTGGAGGACCTATAACAACTTTTTTTTTCTTCTTTTCTGAATATTTGCTAACTTTACTTTATCCTTTTTTATGCATTTAATATTCTGCATTTCGTTAATATTTCCAAAGACAGGATCAAAGGTATTCAAGATTTTTTAGGGGTAGAATTTTTTCATGTTTTCCAAAAGTCTTTATAGCGCGGCCTCTCCCTGAATCACCCACCACCCCTGAATTTTAATGCTTTTTTAGGGGAAGGAGTGCAAAATTCCAATATTCTCTTCTTATAATTCTCCTCCGGACGAAAATATGAAAAGGAACGGAAAAAAGGAAGAGGCAAAGGAGAAGAAAATTCTGATGAAAAAAATGGCAAAAGAAAAAAAAATAATAAAAAAGGGGAAACTTCTTGATAAAAAGTTTTAGTAGGAAAAAAAAATAATTACTAATTTTTTTCCCGAGTCAGTGTTACCCAGCGTTTTTTGTATAGGGTGGATCAATATATTTCCTGAAATTCAAATCATGCTTTCAAGTCTTTCACTAGTTTCAACCCAATGTAAGTCAATCCATTTGATTCTTTGCAAATTCGGCAAAAATTCGATCTGAGATTTCGAAAAGAGTAACTTCTCAGAAACCTCATAGCAAAATAAGAGTCCATTTTGCATTAGACAAAATTAATAAATTTCGTATTAACCCATAATATCAAATTTGATTCTTTGCAAATTCGGCAAAAATTCGATCTGAGATTTCGAAAAGGGTAACTTCTCAGAAACCTCATAGCAAAATAAGAGTCCATTTTGCATTAGACAAAATTAATAAATTTCGTATTAACCCATAATATCAAATTGGAAAATTTCGAACACATTCTTTATCACCGAATTTAACATCTCGGTACCATTTCAGTCTAAAGTGAAAGATAAGGTCAACTATAAATTATAATCCATCTTGAATTTTTGGTATCTAATCGGATCAAAATGTCCTCCAATCGATAGAAAATTGACCATCAGAGGCAAGTTTCAACCCAATGTAAGTCAATCCATTTGATTCTTTGGAAATTCGGCAAAAATTCGATCTGAGATTTCGAAAAGGGTAACTTCTCAGAAACCTCATAGCAAAATAAGAGTCCGTTTTGCATTAGACAAAATTAATAAATTTCGTATTAACCCATAATATCAAATTTGAAAATTTCGAACTCATGTTTTATCACCAAATTTAACCATTTCAGTCTAAAGTGAAAGATAAGCTCAACTATAAATTATAATCCATCTTGAATTTTTGGTATCTAATCGGATCAAAATGTCCTCCAATCGATAGAAAATTGACCATCAGAGGAATTTTATTTCCATTAAACTAGCCACTTTTTGTTTTGGTTTAATGGTGGGTCCAGACTTGTGCAATGCAACGTGTAAAGCAACGTGCAAAGCATTTGCATTGCACTTTGCACGTAAAATCAAATCTGACGAATGCGAACGTTTTTCATGTATCCGAGAATTTTTGTACCGATACTCAACTAGTAATGGCCTATAGTAGGTATACATCATTTGCATTGCATTGCACGATGCTTTGCAAACACGTCCAAACTAGTGCAACGCACATCAAAGACATTCGCCAGAAAACCGCCAACCTCTCGGATACCCACAAACGTTTGCTGCAATGTTCAAAAAACTTTGCTGCAACTTTCTCAAACACGTCCAAACTAACGAATTTCATTGCATTGCACGTTGCATTGCACAAGTCTGGACCCACCATAAAACAATATTTTCTTAAAAACAATATTTTATAGAAAGCAGCCACCCCGTATAAGCTTCACCCCACACGATTTTTTTTCTCTGGGCATTATTTTTTATGAGTTTTCCTTCGGAAAAAAAGTCCGAGGGGTGAATGGAAAAAAAAAGTTTAAATTTTTTTAAAAAAGATACCCAGGATGAGTCACTCAGGCTTTGAAAAAAGAGGGGGGTAAGGAAATGCTTAAAAGAAATTGAGGGTAACGAGCAGCAATGTTGAAAAGAAAAGATTTTTTTTTTTTCTTTTTAAATGCCAAAGCCAAACTCGAAATTAGCTAATATTGCACGAATCGCTTGATGTAGAATTTTTTGCGAATCTAGTGAAAATTTATTGTACGAAAAAAAGTCGATGAAACTGTGGCTGGTCTTGTTGAAATTTTCTCATTTTTCTGTGATTTTGTTATTATTTCTGTGAGTCAAGAGTCCTTTACTCTTCGATCGAAGAGTCCTTTACTCTTCGATTTGATTGAAAGGGCCATCTCAGTAAAACAGTCCTGGAAGAAACTTGGATTTCGTGGGATGAGGACTTCTTTTACTCCCTCTTCTAAAAGAGTGGTTAAAGGAAGAAAAATCATTAACACAATAAAAGAACGAAAAGAGGAAGTCTAAAATGAGGAAAAAGTATAAGAAACCAAATTAAAAAATCCATTTTATATTTGATTGGGTGTCGGCCATTTTTTATTTTCAAAAAATTGCAGAACACCTACCCCTCTTTTTTTGTTTTAGTTTCTGGTATTTTTAAGTTTTTTTACAGTTCCCCTTTTTTGAGTAGCTCGCGCATCCCTTCTTTTTTATGTTTTTCAAAAAGTCCTCCCCCTTTCGCAAGAGAGATTATATTTTTAATCAAAAAAGTACAACTACCCTTCCGAGCCTCTTTTCCTTTACATTATCATTATTTTAAAATAAATTAGGAATTAAAAATACATTTTCAGAAAAAGCTCTTCCGCTTTTTCTTACAGTATCTTGATCTGAAAATGTTGTAAAGGAGAACATTTTCGAGCAGGAAAAAGGGGACGTTCAGTATGGTGGAAAATCATGAAGCTCGATATAAAAAGAAAAAAAAGCTGATAACGAAATTAAATAAGAGAATTTAGAAAATGTATTTTACATAAACCAACATGGTAGAAGTATCATATAAGTATCATCAATGTCTTAAAGTATTCTTTAGAATCGTCCCCTGCACAATGTCCTCAAATTAACCAACCATTCCATGGAATTAATTTCAATATCGATTCGAAAACAAGAATCCTGTTTACAACTACTTTTGTAAAGTGAGAGAATAAACAACCAATAGTTCAAAACAACACTGGTTGAACTCCAAGTCCTATAATGGATATAATTAATTATCTTCCAAGAGTGAGAAAAAGAGAATCATTACGTAAAAGAGAGAAAAGAATTACGGAAACAGGTGTGTTTCGTGTTGAATTAATTGTATAAAAGAGATTCTAAGATTAGTATGAAGAAACCAAGACGAAGAAGCTCTGCCCCGGCATGTTTTATGCAGTTGATCTTCAAGTAGTTGTTAGTAAAATTCTAAGATTAGTATGAAGAAACCAAGACGAAGAAGCTCTGCCCCGGCATGTTTTATGCAGTTGATCTTCAAGTAGTTGTTAGTAAAGTCAAAGATTTAGAAAGCGAATAATCAGTCGGTACTAAACTATGCTAATGACAAATCGTTGCTAATTTCATTGACATCTAGTATTGATAATTCTGAGAATACTAACAAGCAGAGGTTGTCTTGTATGACACTAGAGTGAAGAGTGTTTTATGTTGAGACTTTGATATTGTTTTTACAACCACATCGAGTGTATGAAAATATGTTCTGAAAAATGTGTCCGTTGCAAAAATCGTCTTCATTAGACGTTGTATTAGTTGCGTTCTAAAAAATCTCCAGTGTTAAATTAATTGTATTGTCTTGGAGAGTTGTAACGTGAGCACGTAATTACAGTTGCTGTGTTTATTCTTTGACATACAGTAATTTGCTACTTTAAACTAAGACAAGATAATTTGATGTTTAATTATGCTTCCACAAAACTCAGCTGGTTTCTGTTCAGGTTGAAGTAATTCCAGAAGATAATTTTTCTTTGACAGTCAGACTAATTACGCCTGTGTTGGTTTGCTTTGTGTTTCAGAGTGGAGCAGACGGCAGGAATGTCCGGCAAGTGTGATGGTTGACACGGCGGTCACATCAAGATGCCATCCTCACTCATTGGCTGTCCGTCTATAGACGATCCATCCAGTCCCCCTACCCCACCTCAGAATAGAAAGAAAAGGAAGAGGAAAAGAGAAGACGACGAAGACAGTATGAGTCCAGAAGAAGAAACATCCGCCTCCCCGCCTGCAGGACTTATTGCAGGAAGAGAGGAAGAAGAGAGACGTGTCTCATCCCCACCTTCAGGAAGCAAATTCCTTCATGATCACTCACCACTTCATCATGAATCAACGACTGTGTTAGAAACTGAAGTCAATGCAAGCAGTAAAGAAGAGAAGCCTACTTCAAGGACGGAGGATTCCTGGGGCACAAGTGATGTAGAGAAATTCGACGGTAAAATTGTTTACAATACTGACGGATCTGCTTACATCATTGAAGACAGTGAGTTGAGTGAAGATGATGCAGACTTGCCTCGAATCATAGGAGATGGTTGCATTGTGGATGGACGAGGTGTCAATTTACCCTCTCAGTACCAAGTCCTAGGTATGTCCTTTATTACTTTCCTTTAGTCCTTTAATATTTTCTATTGTTTTTGAGTCTTTCTTATTGCTCAGATCATGTCGGGCTTCAAGTTCCCTTTCCTTTTCTGCTCTTCCAACTAGCTCCTCCATATTTTCCTCAAATGTATGTCTTTCGCTGTTGACGAAAGTTAGATAAGAGTTTTAGGTGACGCATTGAAAATAATCGGCACTTTATACTGTTTAGAATGTGACCAAAGCCTGTTGTTTTCGATTTTGTGTACTTGATTTTTTAATCACAAAACTTGGAATTTAAAGATAAAAAAGCAAAAATTAATTGTCTCCTTTTCTCGCTATTGGCAGTGAGTTCATTATACCAAGTCTTTCCTCAAATCGCAAACGCTTTCTACGTTCAAAGGAATGCCTCTCTTTACAATGCGCTGTATAATTCTTCTACGTCTTCGGTTCGGTAGGTGTTTCAAATCGTTCACCTTGTTCTATCAATATTTCATTAAATTGTGTCATCATTTCCTCAATTATTTTAGTCAATTTTATTTATGCAGTTATGTGCCATTTTATTAATTAATGGGTTGTCAATTTCTTAATTTCTCATATTATAGTGGTAGTTAATTCTTTTATTTTTCGCATAATTCTTTCAATATCAGCAGTTTTTTCTTTCTACGTCTTCTTCGTTTTCAAACAAAGCCGTTCAAGATAAGAAGAGTGTTTCTGAAGTTCCTATAATGCATAGTTACAGGGTTTATTCTGTGCGTGATAATAAGACTGGTGAGAATCAAGACAAATCCGAAGAAGAGAAGAAAGGAAAAGACTGCTCTTCTGTTCCTGTGAAACCTATTCTCATGTGTTTCATATGTAAACTGTCGTTTGGCTATGCCAAGTCATTTGTGGCACACGCAATGGGTGATCACAATGTTACTTTACAAGACAATGAGAAAGATATTTTAGCTTTAAAAAATATGTCTGCCATTATACAGTGTGTTGGTAAAGAGAAAGAACCGTTGGTCTCATTTCTTGAACCAGTCGGTGCAACTGCTGCCCCATCAGCAGATCGGTCTGCAAACCGAATTTCTCCTAGTGCTCATAATGCTTGGTCTCATTTCTTGAACCAGTCGGTGCAACTGCTGCCCCGTCAGCAGATCGGTCTGCAAACCGAATTTCTCCTAGTGCTCATAATGTTCCTAAGGATAGTGACGGTATTGGTTCCTCAGATTGCGGAGAAGATGCTTCCTGTACGCCAGAAAGTTTAGTGATACATGGACGACAGTCTTCTTCTCCATCCAACACCGCCGCCACTGTTCAAAATTTTCATGTTCCTGAGACTTCGGTCTCCCTACCTCAAAACGGTAGTTCTAGTAATAGTTCTAGTAATTATATGAATAGTAATAGTATTAGAAATAGTAATAATAATATGTCAAGTATCAACTGTGTTATGGATCTTACAAGGAAGAGTCCCATCTCTAATTCTGGAAACAATGGTAGAAATAGCTTGTCGCCGGGCGCCAGCCCCAATACAAGTCCTATGATGACACCGAACCCTCTCCAATACCCACAACACCCACCGAATTTCTTAACCGGCACAACAATAGGTGTATGTCCGGATCATATGGGTGGCAGACCAAGCGGTGTGGAATGTGCAAAGTGTGAAATGATCTTGAATTCATCTCGCATGGCCACAGCAGGTCCTCTAGCTGGCATGCACTCCAGGAATTCTTGCAAAACTTTGAAATGTCCCAAGTGTAACTGGCATTACAAATATCAAGAAACTCTGGAAATTCATATGAAAGAAAAACATCCTGAAACTGAAACCTCATGTATGTTTTGTATAGCAGGACAACCTCATCCCAGACTGGCGAGAGGTGAAACCTATACATGTGGCTACAAACCATATCGCTGTGAAGTGTGCAACTATTCTACAACAACGAAAGGCAATCTAAGTATACACATGCAGTCTGATAAGCATTTGAACAATATGCAAGAACTGCAAAATGGTGGCGTTCCTAATAATGAGATTACTCATCAGACTCCTCCCCCACCATCTCACAAACCTGGTATGTCTAGTCCTGTATCTACGAGCTCTCATCAACATCATAGTCCTATCAATACTCAGACGCAGAAGCCGAAACCCACCTTCCGATGTGACGTTTGTAATTATGAAACAAATGTTGCTCGAAACCTGAGGATTCACATGACAAGTGAAAAGCATACTCACAACATTATGGTTCTACAACAGAACGTCAAACATATGCAAACGATCAGTGCCATGCAACAATCACACCAACAGCAACTTAACCTAGAGCAACTGCTACATTTTCATTCTGGATTACAAATGCCGAATGATAAACCTCCTCAGCATGCCGAAGCAGCACTAGCAGACATGGCTTACAATCAAGCCTTGCTCATTCAAATGATGACTGGAGGGCAACTTCCTCCTCATATTCCTCCTGAGCTTGCACCTCACATGGACATGGGACTTAATCCAGAGACCATGGAACCTCCACCAGAACCCGCCGATCCTAATCCAGACCATCTGTTCCAGTGCTGCGTATGCTCTGTATTCCAGACAGACTCACTTGAACAACTCTCCCATCACATCTCTCAAGACAGAACGAAAATCCGCGAGCAGGAAATCCTCAGTGTCGTGGCCGGAAACTACATTTGCAATCTTTGTACATACAAAACCAATCTGAAAGCCAACTTCATGTTGCATTGCAAGACCGACAAACACTTGCAGAAACTGCAACACGTGAACCATGTCAAGGAAGGAGGCATTCGCAACGAATGGAAACTGAAGTACGTCCGAAACGGAGGCGCAGGGGCGGCTAATGTCTGTGATCAATAACTAATTATCCCGACGTCATTCATTATTTACTTGAAAAAAACATACTTGAATATGTGCTTATCTATGTATTTATATACTCTGAAGTACGTGTCCGCGCCTGGTGGTGTGCAGGTCCGGTGCCATGCCTGTGACTACTATACGAACAGTGCACACAAGCTACAGCTCCATGTGGCTGCACAACGACATGAAGCTAGCACACTACTGTTCCGCCATCTCCGTGATATTGCTAACGAGTCGGACTATCCTCACAAAATGTACCACTGTGTTCTGTGTGACTTCTCTACCAAAGCTAAGCTATCGCTGCTTCAACATGTGAGAACGGTGAAACATTTGCAGATGGAACAGATTCATCAACTCCAGAAGAGATCAGAGGGGAAGGATCTACAGACGGACATTAATGAGGTCTTCCAGATTATCAACGGAACTGATGGGGACTCCGAGAATGAACAAGGTAAGAATTTCAAACAACATTTACTACAGTCTACAGTCCTTTAAATTCGCATTATAAATTTAAGTACTTTTATTTTCAATGGTATGTAGCTCACTTCTTTTTAATAGGCACTGCAAGTTTCATTTGTGCAGGAAAAATGGTAACAAAGGCTCAATTCGGTAGCTCCCGTCCATTCTGCCTCAGATTTTAGGTAACTTGTCTTCCATTTGACTGACAACTCCTGCGACCATTAATTTAATTACTATTTTCAAAAAATTGCAGAACACCTACCCCTCTTTTTTTGTTTTAGTTTCTGGTATTTTTTAGTTTTTTTACAGTTCCCCTTTTTTGAGTAGCTCGCGCATCCCTTCTTTTTTATGTTTTTCAAAAAGTCCTCCCCCTTTCGCAAGAGAATTTAATTACCCAATTCAGCTCGGTACTGTTCTTCGGGCAATTTCCTTCTTGCTTCCTATATAGTTGATTAAATTATTAAATAACAGAATATTTTCTCTACGTGTTGTGACGAGGAAGACAAGTAGGCTAGTGATATCCATTTTCTCCTAACAATCATAAAAATTGTTAATTGTGGAAACCAAATTGATCTATTCTTCGCCATAACTCTGGCGTTCACATTTCTCTGGAGTATTTCATGCAATATGCTAATTATAGGTAGTATACTAGTCACTTATATTTTGTGTGTTCTCATTTGGAGTTTCTGCAATGTTATTATCGCTGATGAATTTCTCTTCACTGATCTCATTAGTGTTACTTCACTTACATTTTGTGTGTTCTCATTTGGAGTTTCTGCAATGTTATTATCGCTGATGAATTTCTCTTCACTGATCTCATTAGTGTTACGCTGCAATGTATGTATTGTATGTACTTTCGATGTGGTAAGATGGACTCCTTCTGTTGCTCGGTCTTGCTGACTATTCGTACTGAATGGAACATTATTATTCCTTGGAAAAAGCTTGTAATTGTGAGAAGTTTTATTTAACCTTTTGTCAAATGTGTCCCTTAATGCATCCGGGGCATTTGCACTAAAAATTTCCTTTTTTACGTACCATGGCCTAGAGGTCAAATTCCCTTGATATTTATAAAGTCCTTTAGACAGTATCACTTTCGTGATTGGTAACCACATTAAACGGTTCCTAACAGCCATCCAGAATTTCTCTTCACTGATCTCATTAGTGTTACTAATCGTATAGTTGTTAATTAGAATATTCGTGATAGGTCGTCGTTTATCGTCACTATTCGTTCTAGTCGATTGGTCACTTGACTGTTGTGCGTTTCCTAACCGCCCTGTACTTGGTACTCCCATTACTAAACAAGACTAATTGACTAGTACTTCCTTTAACAATATTTATGTTAATTAGAATATTCGTGATAGGTCGTCGTTTATCGTCACTATTCGTTCTAGTCGATTGGTCACTTGACTGCTGTGCGTTTCCTAACCGCCCTGTACTTGGTACTCCCATTACTAAACAAGACTAATTGACTAGTACTTCCTTTAACAATATTTATAGGAGACATAGGATTGACAGGGTGGTCCTCAAGTCGTGTTAACATTCGGTAAAATTCGAGAATTGCTGTTTTTAGTTCAGATATCTTCGAACAATCGAGGACGCGTTTCGCTCTTATTGGAACTCATTAGCTAGACATATCTCTCAGGTGCTGGCTAACCAGCTGAAAGATGTATTATTTCATGCGTCACAATCACAATATTGATTTTAACGCTTCAGGAAATGTTAAAGTGTTACATACCTACTCGAAATAAATAGATATAGCTGATAGTAAAGGGTAGTTTTTCTTGCAAATATCCAGGAATATTTCTCACAAGTCCCTTTAGGCAACCGTATTCTTGTCAATGTTTGTTATTCTTCCTCTATTTCGGTACCTATGGAAGTTTTCCACTCAAAAAGAACAGTGGCGATGAATTCCACCTTTTTTCGCTGAAATTTACTGATTCGAATTATCCCATGTAAAAAAACCATCGAAGCCTAATAGAAACAAGTTACAAAGACATGCCCAAAACAAAACTGACTTTGTAGATGCTAGACAAACAAGTTCCAACTGCGAATATGTTTTATTCTTTCATTCTGAAGAAGTGTGAAAAAAAAGTTCTTACACAATGTTGATTTTAACGCTTCAGGAAATGTTAAAGTGTTACATACTCGAAATAAATAGATATAGCTGATAGTAAAGGGTAGTTTTTCTTGCAAATATCCAGGAATATTTCTCACAAGTCCCTTTAGGCAAATTTTTGTTTACGAATAAGCCATCCATCATGTTTGAATTGAAGTCTCTCAGTAAATCTCTATAAACAATCTGAAACACACGGTATATTTGATTTGAAGTAGAAAGGGTTCTAGAGCCATGAGTACTTCATGTTCATGTACTTGTATGGAACATACTTCTTTCAAGTTAGCATCGACCCCGCCCAGATTAGTCAGGTTTTAGTCCTAGTGAGTTGAGTGAAGATGATGCAGACTTGCCTCGAATCATAGGAGATGGTTGCATTGTGGATGGACGGGGTGTTAATTTACCCTCTCAGTACCAAGTCTTTCCTCAAATCGCAAACGCTTTCTACGTTCAAAGGAATGCCTCTCTTTACAATGCGCTGTATACTTGAATTTATTTATTGAGCTGGTTAATATATTTCATCAATAAGCTGAATTAATACAATTCTGGTTAACAACTTAATAATTATCATCAATAAATTGAGCTGGTTAACAAATAAGCTGAGGAAAAGCTAGAAAAGGATTTAGATTTTAGCTGACACATTGAATGTGCTGACATGTTCGATTCGAAGTATTTTCTTTGCCTAGAAAAGTTTTATTATGTGATTGGAAGTTCAAGTTCCATTAGTCTAGGGAATATTGGTAGTGTGACATTAAATAGGAATGATAAAAAGATACCTAAATATGGTGTTCAGAAAACCATATATGACATCAATTAGTGGAAAACCATATCCCACTATTACCAGAAAAAGAATAAAATCATCTAACATGACAGTATTCTTCTTGTCGGCAAAAAACCTGATAAATTGAGTCCAACACTTGATCTGCATCCTGATGATGTAATTTCTGAACTAGAGATTGATTTATAATCAATTTTTAGACTTTCTACAGAAATTGTAAATGGAAAATGGAAAAAAATAGCAAACGAGTTATTATCTTTGACTAAATGGTAGAAAAATAGGTGGAAAGAAAGCACAAGTTGGAATCAATAAGTTTGAAAAGAACATAATAGAAACGATTAAAAAAGTTCTACGTCGAAACGCTTAGACTTTCTACAGAAATTGTAAATGGAAAAAAAATAGCAAACGAGTTATTATCTTTGACTAAATGGTAGGAAAATAGGTGGAAAGAAAGCACAAGTTGGAATCAATAAGTTTGAAAAGAACATAATAGAAACGATTAAAAAAGTTCTACGTCGAAACGGAATCAATTTTTAGACTTTTTACAGAAATTGAAAATGGAAAAAAATAGCAAACGAGTTATTATCTTTGACTAAATGGTAGGAAAATGGGTGGAAAGAAAGCACAAGTTGGAATCAATAAGTTTGAAAAGAACATAATAGAAACGATTAAAAAAGTTCTACGTCGAAACGATGGCACGAAAGTTATAAATGTAGATCTAGAAAAAAATAATTAAAAAACAAATAGGAAAGACACGACAAGAAGTTTTTTGTCGGTCAGGGCCTGACTTGGGAACTATTTGTACACTTTGTAGTCAATAGGGGAAAATGAAAATAGATCGCTTTTTTTGTTTTACAATAAGAAAAAGCGATCTGTTTTCATTTTCCCCTATTGATTTTAATTTGTTTTACCAAGTGTTGTGTATACCCTTGAAAGTTCTAACTTTTTAAAAAAAAGCGACCCAGTGCACATTTTTCACCAATTTTGGGACATAGCACACCTTAACAATTTGAGAATCCCATTTATTAGAAGTTGTATTTGATTAGATGGTTCCAGAATATCGTTACAAAAATTATACATACCTACCTACTTTGATATATCCTTTCAAAAATCCCCATCTACCTACTTATTTTAGTTTTTTCTCCCAATAATCGCAGTCTACAAACATGACTATCTATAGTCTATACAGTCCAATAGATTTTTAGCCTTTGGGACTATTTCTTCTTCCCTTGGGCCAGTTCTGGCATCACGCCTGGCTCGGAAACACAAGTTCTTTTCCACCCAATCCACCATTGATGCATATCCAATATAATTCCAGTGCACATTTTTCACCAATTTTGAAGAAGTTGTATTTGATTAGATGGTTCCAGAATATCGTTACGAAAATTATACATACCTAGGTACTTTGATAATTATATCCTTTCAAAAAGCCCCATCTACCTACTTATTTTATTTTTTTCTCCCAATAATTGCAGTCTACAAACATGACTATCTATACAGTCCAATAGATTTTCAGCCTTTGGGACTATTTCTTCTTCCCTTGGGCCAGTTCTGGCATCACGCCTGGCTCGGAAACACAAGTTCTTTTCCACCCAATCCACCATATTTTAAATGGAATCGTTAATTATAGGATATCAAGCGACTTATTGGTTCACTTTGTACGTCACGGAAAGAGAACTTTTCCTCTAATGAAATCCATACCCATTTTTCCGAAACGGTGGCGGAGGGGCGGCTAATGTCTCTGATCAATAACTAATTATCCCGACGTCATTCATTATTTACTTGAAAAAAACATACTTGAATATGTGCCTATCTATGTATTTATATACTTATCTATGTACTTGAGTGTACGGGGACTTTAATTATAGGTAATTAGTGGAAATCCCACTACCACCATTTCTTAGCCTAGGCTCCACTAACTCCACCATGTATTTAACAATACACGATATGGTTCTTTTGGACGGTAATTAAATTCCGAGGAGAAAATAACAGAGTCGCCCTTTTTTATTGGAAAAAAGAAAATGTCTGACAGTGTTTTTTTTTTTCCTGGAATTTTTTTGTGAAACATATTGGGGCTTTAATTATTATCTAGGTTTGCTTTTGGGCTTTTGGACTAAGAAACACCGACACCCCCTCTAATGGGTTGCTGCTATGTATGTACTTTGTACTTTCGATGTGGTAAGATGGACTCCTACTCCTACTGTTGTTCGGTCTTGCTGACAATTCGTACTGAATGGAACATTACTATTCCTTGGAAAAAGCTTGTAATTGTGAGAAGTTTTATTTAACCTTTTGTCAAATGTGTCCCTTAATGCATCTGGGGCATTTGCAGTAAAAAATTCCTTTTTTACGTACCATGGCCTAGAGCTCAAATTCCCTTGATATTTATAAAGTCCTTTAGACAGTATCACTTTCGTGATTGGTAACCACATTAAACGGTTCCTAACAGCCATCCAGATGTGATAAAATATGTTCCAGTTTAGATATACCAGTATTACCTATACATATAATAATAATAATTTTCCCCCAACTAGAAACTATACTTACCTATCTCAACTTTGAATAGCGTATATTTCCTGGACCTTGTTCCTTGTGTTTTTCCATCGTCAATATTTTTATACCGAGCTTTCACAATCCGGCCCGAAGGACCACTTGACCTAGGCACTTTTCATTTCTCTTCTTCCATCCTGTATGATTGTATGTCTGATATTGATCCTATGTATGGAATATGATGGATCTGTTTTTGTGTTTGATTGAAATCTTCACATGATTCTTCTCTTGATTGGGACAGAAATTATCGCGCGTAGAAGAAAAAATCCCCGAGTTTTCTTTTTAACAAAGTCTTGTTCAAGTTTTATACGTATAAGGATATTAATTTTTTTACAATTGATACCTATACCTATGTAGACAAAAATGTGATAAAATATGTTCCAGTTTAGATATACCAGTATTACCTATAGGTACATATAATAATAATTTTCCCCCAACTAGAAACTATACTTACCTATCTCAACTTTGAATAGCGTATATTTCCTGGACCTTGTTCCTTGTGTTTTAAGTATTTCTTAGGACATTTAATCTATCCATACAGTTTGTTGAGTTGATTTTCATTTAGTCAACATAATGGTCACTCTCCGAGATATAATTTCTGTAACACCTTTACAAACCAATTGGAAATATTATACCTACGCTTTACCAATACAATATGGGTATGGGTATCTCATCCATGGTGTTCACAATATCTAAAAGCCATAAAAACACATTAAAAGGATAAGGAAAGAAAAAAAGTAAAATAATCATAATAAAAGAGGAAAAACACAATGCAAGTCTAAATGAGAACGACTTTATATTGAATGAAGTGTTATGACCCCAGAGGTAGTGCTAGTCCTCCAGTCTCCAGCCTGGTAACAGTTCTAATGCTTAATGATTTACTCCGTAGATCATTCATTCAGATAGGGAATGTGTTCTTTTGCTAGATCACTTGATGTTA
>NW_007378503.1:31269-43096 GCF_000475195.1 Diaphorina citri
TTCAACTTTGAAAGTTGGAATTGCTGTTAATGATACATTGATTTTTTTCCGTGTTCTTGTCAATGTTTGTTATTCTTTCTCTTATTCGGTACCTATGGAAGTTTTCCACTCAAAAAGAACAGTGGCGGTGAATTCCAACCTTTTTTCGCTGAAATTCACTGATTTAAATTCGAATTATCCGATGTAAAAAAACCATCGAAGCCTAATAGAAACAAGTTACAAAGACATGCCCAAAACAAAACTGACTTTGTAGATGCTAGACAAACAAGTTCCAACTGCGAATATGTTTTATTCTTTCATTCTGAAGAAGTGTGAAAAAAAGTTCTTACAAGAATACCAGATTAGATTGTGTAATTATTATTTGAGTCTGTGTTTTTCTTATTCTCTCAATACCTGATTCTTGTGTTTTTATTTTGTTCAAAAGTACAATTAGTTGGTATTATCGATGTTCTCCTTTTCTTTATTACCAGTATGATCGTCGATAAATTCTCTGAAATGTTTAATGATTACTAAGTAATGCTCAACAAGATATTTTTTTTCCATCGTCAATATTTTTATACCGAGCTTTCACAATCCGGCCCGAAGGACCACTTGACCTAGGCACTTTTCATTCGTCCACAGTTCTTACAAGAATACCAGATTAGATGGTATAATATTATTATTTGAGTCTGTGTTTTTCTTATTCTCTCAATACCTGATTCTTATGTTTTTATTTTGTTCATAAGTACAATTAGTTGGTATTATCGATGTTCTCCTTTTCTTTATTACCAGTATGATCGTCGATAAATTCTCTGAAATGTTTAATGATTAATGCGACAGAATGATCTTTAAGATGCTGAAATCTCTTGAAAGTAATTTAACACTGCAACACATTAGCAGAGTTCAATGTTCAATTTCTCGAAACAATGTTGTATCAACTAGTTAGTTCTAAAAATAGGTACTCGTACAAAAGCACTCAGTAGTACCTACCATAGAATCGTCGTGTGTACAGTCCACGTCAACTGGGAAGTCCGATGGAAGCGCATGGAGGGGAACCGCAACTTCTCAACTGTAAGTCGGACAGTTCTAACCATCGTCAATATTTTTATACCGAGCTTTCACAATCCGGCCCGAAGGACCACTTGACCTAGGCACTTTTCATTTCTCTTCTTCCATCCTGTATGATTGTATGTCTGATATTGATCCTATGTATGGAATATGATGGATCTGTTTTTCTGTTTGATTGAAATCTTCACATGATTCTTCTCTTGATTGGGACAGAAATTATCGCGCGTAGAAGAAAAAATCTCCGAGTTTTCTTTTTCTCTGATATTGATCCTATGTATGGAATATGATGGATCTGTTTTTGTGTTTGATTGAAATCTTCACATGATTCTTCTCTTGATTGGGACAGAAATTATCGCGCGTAGAAGAAAAAATCCCGGAGTTTTCTTTTTAACAAAGTCTTGTTCAAGTTTTATACGTATAAGGATATTAATTTTTTTACAATTGATACCTATACCTATGTAGACAAAAATGTGATAAAATATGTTCCAGTTTAGATATACCAGTATTACCTATAGGTACATATAATAATAATTTTCCCCCAACTAGAAACTATACTTACCTATCTCAACTTTGAATAGCGTATATTTCCTGGACCTTGTTTCTTGTGTTTTAGGTATTTCTTAGGACATTCAATCTATCCATACAGTTTGTTGAGTTGATTTTCATTTAGTCAACATAATGGTCACTCTCCGAGATATAATTTCTGTAACACCTTTACAAACCAATTGGAAATATTATACCTACGCTTTACCAATACAATATGGGTATGGGTATCTCATCCATGGTGTTCACAATATCTAAAAGCCATAAAAACACATTAAAAGGATAAGGAAAGAAAAAAAGTAAAATAATCATAATAAAAGAGGAAAAACACAATGCAAGTCGGTAATACTCCAAATATGTCTTCTCCTGCACAATCACCACAACAAACTCTCACCTGCCAACGGTGTAATGCTTTGTTCATATCACAAGAACAATTGACAACACATCAGCAGCTTTATTGTGTTATGACCCCAGAGGTAGTGCTAGTCCTCCAGTCTCCAGCCTGGTAACAGTTCTAATGCTTAATGATTTACTCCGGAGATCATTCATTCAGATAGGGAATGTGTTCTTTTGCTAGATCACTTGATGTTATTTATTGTTTTCATTCAATGCAGATTTCCGTTTGACATAAATCAAAGGCAAGCAGTGCATTTTTTTTTCTGCACAACCGTGTACACTTTTTAGCACAAGTTTTTTCTTCTTTTTTTAAAGTAATCTTTTTACTATTATTTTTAACAGCGCGATTCTATGTTTTGCTTGTATTTGAAATCAGTCTTTTTTTTATCGAACTTATTGATATAATAATATCATTCATCCTGTTTTTATTTTTGATCTTATTCTTATCTACTATTAGAAGATTAGGATTTCTAAATATCCTTTTAGTAGATCATTCATTCAGATAGGGAATGTGTTCTTTTGCTATGTGTTCTTTTGCTAGATCACTTGATGTTATTTATTGTTTTCATTCAATGCAGATTTCCGTTTGACATAAATCAAAGGCAAGCAGTGTTCCTTTTAGATTTTTGGAAACTCTGCTTTTTCTTCTTTTTGTTTGCTGAAATCTTCTAGTTCTTTAGCTGCCTTCCAAGATTTCACATGGCTTTTCACGCCTTTGTACATTTCTTGTTGTTTCATCCAAATTATTGTGCACACTCATCCTTCTTCAATTCTTCACATTAACTTTATCCTTGCAATCCACGTGCGGTGAATAGAGATCCTTTTAGATTTTTGGAAACTCTGCTTTTTCTTCTTTTTGTTTGCTGAAATCTTCTAGCTCTTTAGCTGCCTTCCAAGGTTTCACATGGCTTTTCACGCCTTTGTACATTTCTTGTTGTTTCATCCAAATTATTGTGCACACTCATCCTTCTTCAATTCTTCACATTAACTTTATCCTTGCAATCCACGTGCGGTGAATAGAGCTTCTACGGTTTTCATATTTGATATTAAAATAAAGGTAGACAATATACTTGATGAAGAAGAAAAAGAATAAAGATTAGAAAGGTGGATATAAGAAAAGTTTTTTAAAAAAATCTAAATTGCAACCCTGTAGGAGGAACTAGATGGCAGATCACTAGTCACATCCTGTATACAGGAATAGAGACATAGTAGGTTGATGAAGAAAAAGAATAAGGATTAGAAAGATGGATATAGGAAAAGTTAAAAAAAAATCTAAATTGCAACCCTGTAGGAGGAACTAGATGGCAGATCACTAGTCACATCCTGTATACAGGAATAGAGACATAGTAGGTGTGGCAACATAATAATGTTCCTGTTTTATAGGTCTGTCTCCCATGAAATTACATTTTGCATATGAGTAGATACACATTCTGTTCAATATAAGCTACACTCTTCATTAGAATGTTACTATCATGTTTATAATAATGGTCTATGAGCTTTCTGAGTTAGACGCAACGACCTTTTTTTCGCCCATAAATATTGCATACGGTATTTATGTACATGTTTTCCCATTGATGGGTTTTTATTTACTGAAGAAGCATTGACGACCTTTTTTTCGCCCATAAATATTGCATACGGTATTTATGTACATGTTTTCCCATTGATGGGTTTTTATTTACTGAAGAAGCATTCTTCGCCCATAAATATTGCATACGGTATTTATGAACATGTTTTCCCATTGATGGGTTTTTATTTACTGAAGAAGCATTACTGAAATGAGATTTTTTAACAGAAGCTGAAATGTGAGCACCCGAGACTGAAAACCGATGTGATCTGTTTCAGTTTACACTGGGACACTTGGTTTGGCTTGTTTCAAGTTTCAAATTCTTCTTTTTGGCGAAAGAATAAACAAAGCTTTAAATTTAATTAATTCAAAATCCGAGACGGTAACAGCCTCCCGTTAAAAGCGAATGCGAAAAGAATTTGATACCTTCCCAACTACCAAACGTTACATAAATCCGAAGCTGCCAGCTACCACCAAAATTATTATTGAATTTTCTTTATTATTCCATTGTTTAATCTTTTGTCTCGTTGTCGTGGCAGCAGTGTCAAGTCTCCTTTCATGGTCTTTGAAATCTCCAGTCTTATCTTTATTGTAATCTCTATTTTATTTTGCTTCTTTTTAAAATCTTTTTTGAGCCATTATAAATATTCATGCTATGGTAAATTAATATACCTTACATATTAAGCTACACAACCGTACGAGCTACCACCAAAATTATTATTGAATTTTCTTTATTATTCCATTGTTTAATCTTTTGTCTCGTTGTCGTGGCAGCAGTGTCAAGTCTCCTTTCATGGTCTTTGAAATCTCCAGTCTTATCTTTATTGTAATCTCTATTTTATTTTGTTTCTTTTTAAAATCTTTTTTGAGCCATTATAAATATTCATGCTATGGTAAATTAATATACCTTACATATTAAGCTACACAACCGTACGTTTTTTGGTCTTTTGTTAATTTTTGGAAGGTCTTTTTTGTTATTATCCATTTGTTTATACGTATGGTTTATTCTACCTTTGTATTATTCTGCTCCGGTTTATTGTTCTTGTTTATTTATACAGTAGTAACTTCCATTGTATTGGATTTTTTTTTTTTACAAAACTAAAATACAAAATGTTTCTTTGAGAGCACAGCTTGATTGATCGCAGACCTTGATTTGATTTCGTTTGTAGGCCAAGCGTCGACCATTTGGAGTTTACTAGATTGATGTAGCTATTTACCACGTCACTACTAAAAGATGAATTTATGATTGTCACCAAGTTTTCAAGAGTTTCACATATCGAGGGTTTATTCTTTGTCTACTTCTTTTAGATCCTGATTAAGCTTATCTTGAACATGACTGAAGGATTAGTATGTTCATATGTTTACTACTTAAGTACTGACTCATAGACTTGCTATTGCCCCTCCATATTTATAAATGGAACCTTTCTTTCAATGGATTGGTCATACTTTATCTGCAGCACAAATCTAAAATACAAAATGTTTCTTTGAGAGCACAGCTTGATTGATCGCAGACCTTGATTTGATTTCGTTTGTAGGCCAAGCGTCGACCATTTGGAGTTTACTAGATTGATGTAGCTATTTACCACGTCACTACTAAAAGATGAATTTATGATTGTCACCAAGTTTTCAAGAGTTTCACATATCGAGGGTTTATTCTTTGTCTACTTCTTTCAGATCCTGATTAAGCTTATCTTGAACATGACTGAAGGATTAGTACGTTCATAAGTTTACTACTAAAGTACTGACTCATAGACTTGCTATTGCCCCTCCATATTTATAAATGGAACCTTTCTTTCAATGGATTGGTCATACTTTATCTGCAGCAGTTTACTACTAAAGTACTGACTCATAGACTTGCTATTGCCCCTCCATATTTCTAAATGGAACCTTTCTTTCAATGGATTGGTCATACTTTATCTGCAGCATTCTAATGTACGTGTATATCAGACTTAGTCACTTGGGTCAGGCCTACTTTTATTCGTATTATCATGCATACTTTTTTTATGGGCTTAAACTTTCATCAATGGACTTGCTTGCATACTATTAAACATGGATATAACCTACCTCTTTTTATTGTCTCTGGACTTATTCATTATACAGCTCCATTTATTATACTCATATTTATGTGTACGTAGTTTCCATACAATACTTGGTCATATATTACACATTGTTTTGTATACAGGTACATAAGTTATAGGTGCACTATTGGTATTCACTTAGTGCGTTATGAGAAACTCTTTTTTATAACTTGGTAACCATAACCAGATTGGAACGCTTGAACGTAATAAATTTCAATTTTATTCGTTTTGTCTCTTGCTTCTTCTTTGCTGAATATTACCTTCCCAGACATCTCGTCTAGCGTGGCGTATTCTTTATCTATGCAACTCAATGGTCTCGGTGCGTAGGCCTAGGTCGTGATGGTCTACGTGAGGTGTAACTTGAGCCTTGTTCTGCTTGTATCCTCTTATCACCTGTTGATTATTCCTTGTAATAATATTTTATTTGTACTTTACTGAACAGACCACCCATCTGCCTTGAAGTATCTAATCATTCGATTTGTTTTGATTGTGTTTCAGATCGGAAAGACGAAGACATGGAAGATGACGAACCTCCTGAGAAACAGAGACTCCTGGTAATCATTCGATTTGTTTTGATTGTGTTTCAGATCGGAAAGACGAAGACATGGAAGATGACGAACCTCCAGAGAAACAGAGACTCCTGTCTCAACAGTACGATGATCATCAGGAACAGAAAGAAGAAGATCTCAGAGCGCATCCATCTGATGACGCCAAACACATGTGTCCCTTCTGTAACTTTGTGAGCAACTCTGAGATGAGGATCCAGGCTCACATTGTAACGCAACATTCTCAACAACGTGAACAACGTAGAGAACGATCTCAATCCCCTCGCCAGAGAACACCATCACCACAGCAGAGAAATGATTTCCTGTGTCCTCTGTGTCAAGATGGATTTGGCAGCAAGAGCTCCCTGGAGAAGCATGTCATGCAGATCCATAGTGTAAACTCTGAAGGATTACAGAGACTACTCATGCTGGTCGATCAATCCCATTGGTTGAATACCGTCTCTAGACCGTCCAATGCAAACCAACAGAGTTCATCCGAATCTTCTAGCGCCAGCAAACATGAGAAATCCATGGAGATTGACGAGAGAGATGATGAAAGTTTCGAACTTGACGAGAACAGATGCCCCACATCCTTTGCTGACAATGTTGCAGCAAAACAACAAAAGGAAGCTTGAAGAGTTGGATTATTTCTCGGATAGTAACTGTGGAGACTTACCGAAAGATAAACGTCTACGCACTACAATCTTACCTGAACAACTTGACTATCTCTACCAAAAATATCAAGTCGAATCTAACCCATCCAGAAAAATGCTAGAAACTATCGCAAAAGAAGCCCTTCATCTCCACATCCTTTGCTGACAATGTTGCAGCAAAACAACAAAAGGAAGCTTGAAGAGTTGGATTACTTCTCGGATAGTAACTGTGGAGACTTACCGAAAGATAAACGTCTACGCACTACAATTTTACCTGAACAACTTGACTATCTCTACCAAAAATATCAAGTCGAATCTAACCCATCCAGAAAAATGCTAGAAACTATCGCAAAAGAAGTAGTAACAGCAGTAACTATTACTAGAGGGCTTATTAAGTCCTCAACTGTTTGTAATGTTGTTCTTTTCTTAACCTTATCTAATAGTTTACCACACACTTTCAACACATCCTTTCCTTTTTCTGGTATCTTTGGTAAAGCTTTAAATTAAAATGGCCGGAAAGATTTTCAGAAAAATCTATGAAACGTCAGTTTTCAGAAAATACTTTCGTGTCGTTTTATGCACCTGATGGTCTTGATACCTTGACTATATTGAGGATCCAGTAACAGCAGTAGGTAACTATTACTAGAGGGCTTATTAAGTCCTCAACTTTTTGTAATGTTGTTCTTTTCTTAACCTTATCTAATAGTTTACCACACACTTTCAACACATCCTTTCCTTTTGCTGGAACCATTTAGCGACAAAGTGCTTCAATAACCTAAATTTTCAGTCGAAATTCTAAATAAATAAAAAAGCTATTCTATTACTAAAATAACTTACGAATAAAAAGCTCAAATTAAAATTGAATTGATACCCAACTTCTTATGACATGATTAAAATGATGTATCTATGTACATAGTTGTTTTACATGACATAATTAGGTAGGTAAAATCCATTCCATTTACCTTATGAGATGAAACAATAGATATTGTTTTAGGTAATAATATTGCCGTAATATCTTCTACGATGCTTTTTATTATTAAGAGCTAACCGTATCTAAGAAAGATAGGTTTTCAAATCCTCGCACATTGAAATTGAAAGTAGTCAGTTTAAATTTCCTGTTATCCCATAGTTGTTTTACATGACATTTTTAGGTAGGTAAAATCCATTCCATTTACCTTATGAGATGAAACAATAGAATGATATTGTTTTAGGTAATAATATTGCCGTAATATCTTCTACGATGCTTTTTAAGAGCTAACCGTATCTAAGAAAGATAGGTTTTCAAATCCTCGCACATTGAAATTGAAAGTAGTCAGTTTAAATTTCCTGTTATCCACAAAAACTAAATAGGAAGTCACCTATTTTAGAAGTGGTTTAATTTTGTATAAAACATATTTTTGTTTAAAAATTTGTAAAAAAATATCTTTGGTAGGTAAATAAAGCTTTAAATTAAAATGGCCGGAAAGATTTTCAGAAAAATCTATGAAACGTCAGTTTTCAGAAAATACTTTCGTGTCGTTTTATGTACATAAAAATCATTTGTACTAGTGAAATGATTTGATATTAAATTTCTGTGATAGTAGGATTTTGTATATTTTAATTGTTATCTAATTGTTTTGTACTAATATTTCTTTTAATATCAAAACTCTTTGGAATTTCCTCAAATTCCATGTTACAAGTAACAATGTGAATATTTTTCTTCTTTTAAATTTGTATAAAATTCCATTGTAGATCCTAAATCTTTTCTTTACAATACTCATATTTGTAGGTAACACTTAGGTTACAATATCTCTTGTATTTTTCTCTGGAATATACATCTCTTGAGGATTCCAAAACCAATTTGTATATCTCCTACAAATTCTGTTGAACATTTTTCCATTGAAATTAAATTTAATACAATGAAATTATTCTACAATGTTAGATTTAGATATTCTTCTCAAACGTAGGTACACGTCATACCAGACTTAAGTAGAATTGTAATTTGATTGATTATCTTAGATTAAAAATTTCTCTGGAATATACATCTCTTGAGGATTACAAAACCAATTTGTATATTTCCTACAAATTCTGTTGAACATTTTTCCATTGAAATTAAATTTAATACAATGAAATTATTCTACAATGTAAGATTTAGATATTCTTCTCAAACGTAGGTACACGTCATACCAGACTTAAGTAGAATTGTAATTTTCAAAACCAATTTGTATATTTCCTACAAATTCTGTTGAACATTTTTCCATTGAAATTAAATTTAATACCTACAATGAAATTATTCTACACTGTAAGATTTAGATATTCTTCTCAAACGTAGGTACACGTCATACCAGACTTAAGTAGAATTGTAATTTGATTGATTATCTTAGATTAAAAATTTAATTAATGAACGGAGAGTAAAAACTACCGAATCATTCTGCAATGCCAGTCTGACCGCCATATGTTTATTTCTAATTAAATAATTCCCGACGGACCATGTTAAATGAATTTAAATGCATCGTCACTGTTGACCTATGGAGTAATTTAACTGGTATGTCTTTCATTGAAGAAATTCAGCTCAACAAGGCCAAAACCTTGCGTCTCCACAAAACAATGATGAAATGAATTCATCAAATCCTTCATCTCCACATCCTTGCAACAGCAAGCTCAACAAGGCCAAAACCTTGCGTCTCCACAAAACAATGATGAAATGAATTCATCAAATCCTTCATCTGCAACAGCAAGCTCAACAAGGCCAAAACCTTGCGTCTCCACAAAACAATGATGAAATGAATTCATCAAATCCTTCATCTTCGACGGACCATGTTAAATGAATTTAAATGCATCGTCACTGTTGACCTATGGAGTAATTTAACTGGTATGTCTTTCATTGAAGAAATTCTTATGTCTGACCGTATGAAAGATACTTCCTCTTTTGAAGAAATTGAACTCTTGAAATTTGTATTGATTCTGGAAATGCTGTACAAATACAAAACAATTTCAAAGGTAGCTTTTGTTTCTCAAAGTTGACCTCAACAATGTAGGACTTCTTGACTTTTTTTTTAGACATTTTTCAGTTCTTCTTCTTTTACCATGACAAAGAATATACTCTTTTATTTTACTCTTTTTATTATTTTTCTCTTCTGTATTGATGCTGGAAATGCTGGACAAATACAAAACAATTTCAAAGGTAGCTTTTGTTTCTCAAAGTTGACCTCAACAATGTAGGCACTTCTTGACTTTTTTTAGACATTTTTCAGTTCTTCTTCTTTTACCATGACAAAGAATATACTCTTTTATTTTACTCTTTTTATTATTTTTCTCTTCTTTCTTTTATTTTTTAAAAAGGTAATTTTTCATTTGAAAATTTTGTGATTTTTGTACATTTTATTTAGGCTTTTTACAATTTTATTTGAATTTGAATTCCATTATTATTATTTTTTTTTTATTTATCTCAAACCTAACTTGATTATTTATTTTATGTTTTGTACATTTCTTTTCTTGCTTATGTTTATCATTTTGTGTTGTATTATAATTGAAAATTGTGCCTGTGTAAAGAAATATTGAAACACTCATTTTTCTGTCTTGTTCCTTAAAATCCATGTCAACAAGCGTTTTTTCCGCACTGGCCAGGCATTCTCTTGTATTTCTCCATGTTCCTTACTGTTATCTCTCCATCCAAGCTCAGTGGCTCACTTCAAAACCACCCTGTATGCAAATAATGAAATGCTTGTTGCATATTTCACCAGGCATTCTCTTGTATTTCTCCATATTCCTTACTGTTATCTCTCCATCCAAGCTCAGTGGCTCACTTCAAAACCACCCTGTATGCAAATAATGAAATGCTTGTTGCATATTTCGTTCTACTCTGCAATGTGTCTATAATATGAGCTTTGTTTTGTCTATCATACGAAATACTCGTATATATTCTATTATGTTCCTCCTCAGCCTGGGTATCATCTTATAAGGAGATAAAACGTCTATTGAAAGGTTCAACATTTCCTACTAAAGAGTGTATGAGGTTGAGAATTGGTGCACTGTCATAACCAGCGCTGATGAATCTTTCTATCTTGTCAAGAGAATCCTTTGTCTTTTTTTTTTTTTTTTTAAGAATTGGTGCACTGTCATAACCAGCGCTGATGAATCTTTCTATCTTGTCAAGAGAATCCTTTGTCTTTTTTTTTTTAGAAGATTGGTGAATTGTCATAAATGTTTGATGTATCTTCCCATCTTGTCAAAATTACCTTCATAGCTTCGTGCATATCCAGAAGATTGGTGAATTGTCATAAATGTTTGATGTATCTTCCCATCTTGTCAAAATTACCTTCATAGCTTCGTGCATATCCTTAGAAGATTGGTGAATTGTCATAAATGTTTGATGTATCTTCCCATCTTGTCAAAATTACCTTCATAGCTTCGTGCATATCCTTTAAGTACTTTTTTCTTCTAAGATCTAAGACCTTTATTTACTTACAGAAGTTCTAAGAGTAAAGTCCTATCTCTTTTAACTACTTTCCTGTCTCCTTTGAACACACACTATTGTCCTCCAGGGATTTTAGTTCTTTCGTGTATCTAGAGCTATTTTGTACACCTTTTCATCGTGATTATTCCTATCGGTTTTGATCTCTGTGAAGACTGCTTGTACTTTGAAATCTTTGAATCGCGCAGAACCAATATGTGCGATTATGGGATGGGTGTTGGAAACAGCTTGCCAAGGTATCAAGACCATCGTCTTGATACCTTGACTATATTGAGGATCCAGTAACAGCAGTAACTATTACTAGAGGGCTTATTGAGTCCTCAACTGTTTGTAATGTTGTTCTTTTCTTAACCTTATCTAATAGTTTACCACACACTTTCAACACATCCTTTCCTTTTTCTGGAACCATTTAGCGACAAAGTGCTTCAATAACCTAAATTTTCAGTCGAAATTCTAAATAAATAAAAAATCTATTCTATTACTAAAATAACTTACGAATAAAAAGCTCAAATTAAAATTGAATTGATACCCAACTTCTTATGACATGA
>NW_007378503.1:44734-69611 GCF_000475195.1 Diaphorina citri
TCCTTTCACTACGAATGAATCTTCCATTTTGGCAGAGAATTTGGCATACCGACTTTGCCGGTGTCCTAAATGACCGCATTGGCTTTTGCTACTCATTGAGCGAAACAGGCATCTAGCTTATTGACAATTCAAAATGAATTAATTAAAATCGTATCGTTTTCTTATTATTTTCTTTTTGGTTATTTTTTAGTTGGTACTCTGGACTTTAACAATACCAAGAATTGGCGGAAAAGGGGGGGATAAGGTCTCAGAATTGGGGAGGGTTTTTTTCGAAGAATGAAAAAGCTACATTAGGCTCATTGCCTGTGTGGTAGCAAGAGCAGGTCAATCTCATAGTATGTCCTGACACCTGATTCGATGTCGCATGGGTCAAGGAGCTCGCCTATTAAGGAGGAGAGTGTGGGTTCAATCCCCTCAGAATCACGGAATTTAATAATTTTTTTGAGAGTTTGACCACAAAACAGCGCGAAGAGTAGATTCGTAGAGGTTTAACCCAACTTTTAGGGCTGTTTGCCCCTACACCTAGGTCACCTATAGGCCTTAAAGTGGGGGAGAAAATTCTTTAATAAACTATCTTGCTTAGTGGGTATTTTTCCTTTCACTACGAATGAATCTTCCATTTTGGCAGAGAATTTGGCATACCGACTTTGCCGGTGTCCTAAATGACCGCATTGGCTTTTGCTACTCATTGAGCGAAACAGGCATTTAGCTTCAATGATTCCATTTCGAAGATTTAATTACGAAAATTATCTCCTTTTTCCTTTTATTTTGAAACTTCGGTAGTAATTCTTTTTGTTCAACACAAAGAAATCTTTTGTATCCTTTCGTCCCTGTCCTTGGTACAATGTCAGACATGGCAGGTAGAGGGTTAATATCTTGAACAGTAGCAAACCATAATTAGGAAATACAATACCGATACCTGGCCCGAAAATTCTTGAAGAATTTACAACATATAGGACAACAGATCGAAACAAAGAATGTAACTGAAGTATACTAGTTAGTATACCAAGATTTATCTCATTCAAAAACCATCACATGAGTCCACTGACGAACCCGAAAATTCTTGGAGAATTTACAACATATAGGACAACCGATCGAAACAAAGAATGTAACTGAAGTATACTAGTTAGTATACCAAGATTTATCTCATTCAAAAACCATCACATGAGTCCACTGACGAAACAATCCAAAGACTGTCAACAATATAGTAACTGACAAGGGCCTTTGACTTGCAAAAGAATCCGCAAATAACCAGTTCGTAATAACATGAATAACTAGATCAGTACATTGTAGTCAATCTCATAGTGTGTCCTGACACCTGATTCGTTGTAGCATGGGTCAAGAAGCTCGCCTATTAAGGAGGAGAGTGTGGGTTCAATCCCCTCAGAATCACGGAATTTAATAATTTATTTGAGAGTTTGACTACAAAACAGCGCGAAGAGTAGATTCGTAGAGGTTTAACCCAATTTTAGGGCTGTTTGCCCCTACACCTAGGTCACCTAGGCCTTAACCCTTTGGTGACCAATATAAACTGTGGTTTACATCGAGGTTCAGACGTTTTCGTAACGAACATCTAGGTCACCTAGGCCTTAATGTGGGGGAGAAAATTATAAGCAGTAGGTCGCGGGTTTAATTCACGCTCGGGGCGAACTTTATCTTTGACAGATAAGATTTGTTCTCTGGACGGCTGGCTTTCTCCTATCCTGTCCTCCTTCCCTTTACGAGTTCTTGAGGATAAGAGCAAATCCCTGGGTTCCTTATCAATAGAATACACCATACAGCTTGTTGATCCAGCCCGAAAAGGACTGAATGTCCCTTTATCCCTAAGCAGTGTTCATACAACCAACCTCAGTGGTATAGTAATTATCAGTCTCGGGGCAGTATATTGGTTCCCTGTGTCACCCCCAATCTCCCCCACTTGGTCATACAACCATACAACCAACCTCAGTGGTATAGTAATTATCAGTCTCGGGGCAGTATATTGGTTCCCTGTGTCACCCCCAATCTCCCCCACTTGGTAATACAACCAACCTCAGTGGTATAGTAATTATCACAGTCTGGAGGCAGTATATTGGTTCCCTGTGTCACCCCCAATCTCCCCCACTTGGTAACCAACCCTGATCAGTATCTTAATCATCACATCTCTCCCTTAATCATCATACCTCTCCCTCCCATTCTAAAGAAGAGGCCATTCCCACAATCCCTCTCCCTATCGCCTCCCCCTTTCTCCCTCCCTGATTAGGTTTTCATCAAAACACCTTCGAAATCTTTCATCTCTCCCTCCCATTCTAAAGAGGAGGCCATTCCCACAATCCCTCTCCCTATCGCCTTCCCCTTTCTCCCTCCCTGATTAGGTTTTCATCAAAACACCTTCGAAATCTTTCTCCACGTCAAAATCATTCTTTATTTCCCCGAAGTTATTATGTTCATAAATAATAAGGGTTTTCTGATGAAGCTCTGATATAAAATAATGTAAAAACATATAGCTTCTCTCTGATATGTTTGTATTTACTTACCTATGTATAATTTTCTGATGTACAAACGTATCAGGTAGCTTTCTAAGCACCTACCAAAAATCGGGTGATTTTTGCCCTAAATTTGAGTAAAAAACTGGGTATTCTTTAGATGTTAAGTACTAAACTTATTTTCTTTCTAAAAGACTCAAGGCTATCCAAAGTAAGATTTCTTTTCGGGTGACTTCGGTCTAAAAATCAGGAAAATCTATAAAATAAAGACTTACATATACTCAAGGCTATCCAAAGTAAGATTTCTTTTCGGGTGACTTCGGTCTAAAAATCAGGAAAATCTATAAAATAAAGACTTACATATATATATCTTACAAAGAAAATACATCACTTTGTGATTAAGTTTTAGAGGGGATACGCGAATCTTCATGATCAAGTTTTAGATTGTTAAAATATAGGAAAAAAGCATAAAAAGTATATATCCAATAAAGAACAAAGGATTTAATTGAAGAAGAAGGAGAAAAAATGGATACAAAAACAAAGATGGCTTCGGAGGGCCTTGTTTTACCCTTCATATAATGAAATATTTACTTAGGATTAAGCTCTTTTTTTGCAACATATTATCAACATTATGCTAAAAGGGAAACTGAGGAGGATGCTGATAGCAAAAGGGGTAGAAAAAATGCTCTAATAGGGACACCCTTCAAAAAGATATAAAAAGCTCGAAAATATGGGACTTTTTTGTCTTAGCTGACATCACTGTGCAATTTACATAGAATATAAATCAGTAAGTAAGTAAATTATATGAGAAAAACTACTGCACCTATTATCACCAAAATATCTTGAAATTAAACCAAAAAAAAAAAAATCCAAATTTTCCCCTCATCTACTGAGACAAAAAGATATAAAAAGCTCGAAAATATGGGACTTTTTTGTCTTAGCTGACATCAGTATAAATAGGTGCAATTTACATAGAATATAAATAGGTAAGCAAGTAAATTATGTGAGAAACACTACTGCACCTATTATCACCAAAATATCTTGAAAATTAAACCAAAAAAATGCCAAATTTTCCCCTCTACTGAGAGTATTAAGTGGTGAGAATTCTCTTCCTGTTATGTGTTGAATTAGTGGATGTGCCAAATTCACAATTTACGAAATCCCGAAAATATTTTTTCCCTTCTCTCTCTCTCTCTCTCTCTCTCTCTCTCTCTCTCTCTCTCTCTCTTTTTCGTTCTTTTATAGTTTTCCTTCTCGACTCTACTGAGAGTATTAGTATTAAGTGGTGAGAATTCTCTTCCTGTTAGGTGTTGAATTAGTGGATGTGCAAAATTCACAATTTACGAAATCCCGAAAATAATTTTTCCACCCTTTCCCTTCTCTCTCTCCTCTCTCTCTCTCTCTCTCTCTCTCTCTCTCTCTCTCTCTCTCTCCTTATAATTTATGTTATTATTGTTTTACTGTCTATTTTTATTTTTTTCAAATTGCAAACTTTCAACAACTGCCTATTAATCTTGGAGCATATTTCATGCCTATTTCATTCTTTGTCATTTTCTAATCCATATTTTCGGCAGGCATCAATAAAGTTTGCAATTTCCAAACCATTTTTATTTAATTTTGTTTTATAATTTATGTTTTTATTATTTTACTGTCTATTTTTATTTTGTTCAAATTGCAAACTTTCAACAAGTGCCTATAAATCTTGGAGCATATTTCATTCTTTGTCATTTTCTAATCCATATTTTCGGCAGGCATCAATAAAGTTTGCAATTTCCAAACCATTTTTATTTAATTTTGTACAAGATTTTATTTTGCTTCTATTTTATTTTGAGCTTTTTATTTATTTTATTTTATTCTTTGTTTGGAATGACATTTTGTAGGTATTTATTTTGATGTTTACCCAAGCATTGATTTTCATTTTGTTTCATTTTATAGGTCTTTATTAAAAATTAACGTAGGTACCCAAACGATAAGTAGATGTTTACCCAAGCATTGATTTTCATTTTGTTTCATTTTATAGGTCTTTATTAAAAATTAACGTAGGTACCCAAACGATAAGTAACTACAATATTAAGGTGTCTTGGGATTACAGGGCTTCAATATTTAGGTGCCCTAAGATCCTAAGAATACCATTTTGAGTACCTTACCTACCACAATAATTTCATTTTCGGTTAATTCCTTTGTACAAGTAGGCATCCTTCTTTTCCACCTACCACAATAATTTCATTTTCGGTTAATTCCTTTGTACAAGTAGGCATCCTTCTTTTCCTACCTTACCTACCATAATAATTTCATTTTCGGTTAATTCCTTTGTACAAGTAGGCATCCTTCTTTTCCTCTTTCCAAAATCATTTTCAATGCTTCAATGATTCCTTTCACTAGGAATGAATCTTCCATTTTGGCAGAGAATTTGGCACACCGACTTTGCCGGTGTCCTAAATGACCGCATTGGCTTTTGCTACTCATTGAGCGAAACAGGCATCTAGCTCTTCCTCCTCCTGAAGGTAAGGACCTCCTCTGCGTTTCTGGGTCCTTCGTACACACCAGAATTACCAGATGACTGTTTGGTATTCCGCAGCCGGACTACCAAATTTAGAAGGACATGACCCACCTCTTTCTAGCACAAGCGGCGTCTAACCCTAATTATTCACCTTTACCCTAACCCGCAATTTACACTGAAAATTCATTAACATAAAAAAAGTTGTTGAGCCTTTGGAGGCGAAAAAAATCGCCCTGTTTTCCTAGAAAATTTATGCATTTTTTAAGCCTTTTTTTCTGACATACCGAGAATGTACCTTGATGTAGACATCATTTACCTTTATGCAAATTTAAGATTTGGTTTTATGCATTTAGCTCTTCCTCCTTCTGAAGGTAAGGACCTCCTCTGCGTTTCTGGATCCTTCATACATACCAGAATTACCAGATGACTGTTTGGTATTCCGCAGCCGGACTACCAATTTAGAAGGACATGTGCCACCTCTTTCTAGCACAAGCGGCGTCAACCCTAATTTACCCTTATTTTACCCTAACCCTAACAATTCACCTTTACCCTAACCCACAATTTACACTGAAAATTCATTAACATAAAAAAAAAGTAAAAAGTTGTTGAGCCTTTGGAGGCGAAAAAAATCGCCCTGTTTTCCTAGAAAATTTATGCATTTTTTTTAAGCCTTTTTTTCTGACATACCGAGAATGTACCTTGATGTAGACATCATTTACCTTTATGCAAATTTAAGATTTGGTTTTATGTTACATCGTAGTGGTGTGTGATGAGTGGCATGAACCTTTTTAAGGGTGTGTTAGTAGTTTTCCTTTGCACTTTTTTTTTAGGTTTATAGGTTTTTAGGTTTATAGTCCACTGTATAGGTATCTTTCATTCGGCAACAAGCCACTCGCATTACCCTAAACAAGCCTGAGTGAAGCCGGGTTGGTTTTATGTTACATCGTAGTGGTGTGTGATGAGTGGCATGAACCTTTTTAAGGGTGTGTTAGTAGTTTTTCTTTGCACTTTTTTTTTAGGTTTATAGGTTTTTAGGTTTATAGTCCACTGTATAGGTATCTTTCATTCGGCAACAAGCCACTCGCATTACCCTAAACAAGCCTGAGTGAAGCCGGGAATAGGCGGCAACACGTCATTGCTCACCAGATACGAAAACCATACCTACATAGAATCTTACATAGGATTTTTTTAAAGGTTTGAATTGTAACTGGTAAGGTCTTATCGTCCCGAAAGAGAAGGGAAAAGGAAGGCAAGATAGGAGAAAGCCAGCCGTTCCGAGAACGAACCTTATCCGTCCCGGAGGTTTATAAGTTTATAGTCCACTGTATAGTATACATAGGTATCTTTCATTCGGCAACAAGCCACTCGCATTACCCTAAACAAGCCTGAGTGAAGCCGGGAATAGGCGGCAACACGTTATTGCTCACCAGATACGAAAACCATACCTACATAGAATCTTACATAGAATTTTTCTAAAGGTTTGAATTGTAACTGCCAAGGTCTTATCGTCCCGAAAGAGAAGGGAAAAGGAAGGCAAGATAGGAGAAAGCCAGCCGTTCCGAGAACGAACCTTATCCGTCCCGGGCGAGATTCGAACCCCCGACCTTTGCGAAACGACACTGGTTCAGCATACGCCACCAGGCACATGCTATTAACCCATTAAATATTATTTTTTATTCTTTTTTATGCAAATGCTATTTTATGATTATTACTAGAAAAAAAAAAAAAAAAAACTTAAAAATTGGGAGGGGTTTGGAGGAGAAAGAGAGCGAATTAAGATTTTTTTTTCTTTTTTGAGTGAGAGTGATCAGTGATGGAACAATGGTTTAGTATTTTGGTATTCCCAAATGAAACTCTCTCTTCTCTCGTTCTCCTTTCATTTCGTCTGCTTTTTCTTCTTCTTCTTCTTCTTCTTCTTCTTCTTCTTCTTCTTCTTCTTCTTCTTCTTCTTCTCCTCTTCCTCCTTCTTCTCCTGTTCCTCCTCCTCCTTCTCCTTTTGTGGTCGTCGTTTGATTCAACGTACCAAACGAAAAGTTCGACAGGAAATGGTTACGTAGTTACGTACTTTTTCAAGAACATTCAAATTTCTCCTAGCCAAAAAGAAAAAAATTCAACTCTTCAACTCGTCATAGGTAGGTAACTAAATTAATCAAGTCCCCCCTTGTCGAACAACCCTTTGATCCGAGAAGATTATGATTTGTAAACATATTCACCAATATTATTTCCAATCAATACAAATCGCAGGGAACACTACAAAGCTATTGTAATATTTGTAATAATCAAAGAGAGAAAAAATTAAATAAAAAAATAATGAAAAAAAATCTATGAATATTCAATAATATTCCGATGAGAAAAAAAGAGAAACAAGACCCGAAATTAATAAAATTTAATCTTCCGTTAAGAAAAGCGCGAAGCAAATCACCTAAACATGACGGTGTACAAATAACACAAACAGGTAGGGCCTTTGAGATGCTGACGACCGTTCTGAGGACTATCCCATCTGGAAGTTATTCAAAAGCCTAGAACTTACGCACCAGCAACATTCTCATTTGAAACATTGTATCCCAATATGTATCTCAACAATCCAGACATGTTTTTGCAACAATACAGCAACTTTTCGCTCCAGACTTGATTTTGAAACATTTTCCTTGGCTTTTAGTATGTAATAGGCTTTATTTATCTTGAAAGTTGCTCAACATTCGAAACATTTGATTCGCAACAATTACGCAGGAACTTACGCACCAGCAACATTTTCATTTGAAACATTGTATCCCAATATGTATCTCAACAATCCAGACATGTTTTTGCAACAATACAGCAACTTTTCGCTCCAGACTTAATTTTGAAACTTAAGATTCCAGACTTGAGATTTTCCTTGGCTTTTAGTATGTAATAGGCTTTATTTATCTTGAAAGTTGCTCAACATTCGAAACATTTGATTCGCAACAATTACGCAACTGTTGCGAAACTGCGAAACAAACTTTTCCGGTGGGTGCTTTGAATTCTCCTGTGCTGCTTTCCCAGAGTGTGACATTGTCAGGAAAAAAAAAAAAAGAATAAGGTAACCATTGGTTTAATAAAAGTGAAAACACAACACAAAAGTAGTTCCAATTAGCCTCCCAATTTCCCAATCAGACATGATCTTGGCTCTCAGTAGGGCCAGTAAAAGGGGAAGTAAATATGACACGCACTATTAGCCGCTCTTCCTCGCAGTCATAATTCATTTCTGCGCCAAAATCTGCTCATCTTGTAAATTTAAATTTAAGCAACATTTTCAATTGAACCAGCAACATCTCAACAATCCAGATATGTTTTTGCAACAATACAGCAACTTTTCGCTCCAGACTTGATTTTGAAACATTTTCCTTGGCTTGTAGTATGTAATAGGCTTTATTTATCTTGAAAGTTGCTCAACATTAGAAACATTTGATTCGCAACAATTACGCAACTGTTGCGAAACAAACTTTTCCGGTGGGTGCTAAGCTTTACCGTTTGGTTTCAATGTCAACTTTGAATTCTCCTGTACCGCTTTCCCAGAGTGTGACATTGTCAGGAAAAAAAAAAGAATAAGGGAACCATTGTTAAACTTTTCCGATGGGTGCTAAGCTTTACCGTTTGGTTTCAACGTCAACTTTGAATTCTCCTGTGCTGCTTTCCCAGAGTGTGACATTGTCAGGAAAAAAAGAATAAGGGAACCATTGTTTCAATAAAAGTGAAAACACAACACAAAAATCAGTCCCAATTTCCCAATCAGACATGATCTTGGCTCTCAGTAGGGCCAGTAAAAGGGGAAGCAAATATGACACGCACTATTAGCCGCTCTTCCTCGCAGTCATAATTCATTTCTGCGCCAAAATCTGCTCATCTTGTAAATTTAAATTTACAATGGTGTTAATCAAAGAAAATCCAGGCAACCCCTTCTTGTTCCGAAGTCAGGGCTGGTCACAGTGGGGCTTATCGGTTCAATTTACCCCGATTCCTTAAGGTGGCCTGGAAAGAGCTTTATACGGTTATATTTTTCCCGGGCTGAGACTCCTCAAAGGGACCTGGAACCAACTACCCCCTCCCCTAAAAAGGAGCAAAATAGAATATACCTTGTTTATCCTGCTGGAATGAGACTATAAAGTCCGTTTACCCCAGCAGTCTAAACAAGGTCTCGTATATTCAATGGGTTTAACAACTTAATTAATACACTCCCTAAAAAAGGAACAGTAAAGTGCTCTGAAAGCTCAAAGAGTTTTTGAGTTATGTATGCTTTAAAGTCTCAGGTCCAAAATTTTGGACAAGTTATCTGTAGGCCTAGAAACCCAGAGCTACTGAGCGGTTTGTAAGCTTAAATGTCAGCGTCCAAAATGTTGAACATTTTTAGTTGTTTTCCTATATGTGTTGGATATTTTACGCTGGGCTTTTAGGACTACAATAACTGGTTGAATCTTGGCCAGATTTTATTGATCCCGACAGTATAATATATGTTTTATTGTTGTGTTGAAGTTGAAAATAATAATAATAATAATAATAATAATAATAATAATAATAATAATAATAATAATAATAATATGGAAATGAGATTGAGAATCAGGAAAAGGGAAAAATACAGAAAACCTCTTCTGCTTTTCCTTCACCAATACCTATGAGGAAAAAATATTACGAAAAAAAGGAGGAGGAGAAGACGAAGATTAAGAAAAAGAACAAGAAGAAGATGGAGGAGAAGAAAAAGAAGGGGAATAAGAAGAAGAAAGTAGAAGAATTAGGAGGAGGATGAGAAGAAAAAGAATTAGGAGGAGTAGAAAATAATGAAAAGCGTTGAAGATTTTCTTCTATGGCCCTATGGAAATGAGATTGAGAATTAGAAAAAGGGAAAAATACAGAAAACCTCTTCTTCTTTTCCTTCACCAATACCTATGAGGAAAAAATATTACGAAAAGAAGGAGGAGGAGAAGACGAAGATTAAGAAAAAGAACAAGAAGAAGATGGAAAAGAAGAAAGTAGAAGAATTAGGAGGAGGATGAGAAGAAAAAGAATTAGGAGGAGTAGAAAATAATGAAAAGCGTTGAAGATTTTCTTCTCGCTCGCGCTTTTGCTGGATTATTATTTGGCAGTCCATCATCATTAAGTATTTATATTAAAATCCAGGGCAGAATCTAGGCTTCTTACTAAATTATAGAGGTTTGATAGAGGAAATTGTAGGTAAATATTAAGTTCGTATGGTCCCGAAAGCGAAGAGAGAAGGAAGACAAGAGATAGGAAAAAGCCAGCCGATCCAAACCTTATTTCTTTGGAATAGCTGGATTATTATTTGGCAGTCCATCATCATTAAGTATTTATATTAAAATCCAGGGCCGAATCTATGCTTCTTACTAAATTATAGAGGTTTGATAGAGGAAACTGTAGGCAAATACTAAGTTCGTATGGTCCCGAAAGCGAAGAGAGAAGGAAGACAAGAGATAGGAAAAAGCCAGCCGATCCAAACCTTATTTCTTTGGAATAAAATCCGCCCTGGCAGGAATCGAACCAGTGGAACTTGGGTTTTGTTGCCAGCCTAGTTAGCTTGGAGGGTAGCGCGTCTGCCTTGTAAGCACTAGGCCGCGGGTTCAATTCACGCTCGGGGCGAACTTTATCTTTAACAGATAAGATTTGTTCTTTGGACGGCTGGCTTTCTCCTATCCTGTCCTCCTTTCCTTTACGAGTTCTTGAGGATAAGAGCAAATCTCTGGGTTCCTTATCAATAGAATACACCATACAGCTTGTTGATCCAGCCCGAAAAGGACTGGATGTCCCCTTATCCTTAAGCAGTGTTACTAAATCCAGAAACCTGGACCTACCACAAAGATATCACAATTGATTTTTTTTGATTCAACAGGAATCGCACATTGTCAAAAAAGTGTTGTCTGAGGTCTAAATCTCTCTCTCTCTCTCTTTTTTTTTAACTCACCCAGGTATCTTTGAGAGAGAAAAAATGTGTCCTATTTAACACTCGATTTTTTTCTCATCTAATCACTCCAGATCTATTGTGAAATTGACCCTAATATGGGGCGTCCGCTACCCTAATTCCCATGGTGATGTCCCCATTATGCAAATAAGTTTAGGGTGACCAGAACAACCATGTTCCCTATAATAGGGATAATATCCCTATTTATGCTAATATTGGGGTGACCATTGATATAGGGGGGTAGTTCCGCAAAATCAACAAGTTTATGGAAATATTAATAGGGGATTTTCGATTTTTCTTCTTTTTTTCTGAAAGTCAATTTTTTTAGGAGAGTTTGCTGGAATAGGTAACTCTCCCCTCATTTATTCCGCAAAATCAACAGGTTTATGGAAATGTTAATAGGGGATTTTCGATTTTTCTTCTTTTTTTCTGAAAGTCAATTTTTTTAGGAGAGTTTGCTGGAATAGGTAACTCTCCCCTCATATTGTAACTATTTGGGAAATCAATGTCATATCTACGATCAAAATTCTCAAGACTAGCTACACCTATTGTAAATATTTTGATATTTGTGGAAAGTGGACAGGTCAAATTTAGTGGAGATGTCCAGTTTTCATTGTTCGTGCATATTATAATGTTGCTGGATGTGACAAATTCACTGCTTGATTGGTGGAAAAACTCAATATGAGAAAGTCCTTTGTCCTGCCATTAAAGCATTTAAAAGAAGAAGAAAGGGCAAAAAAAAAAAAAAAATCGTTTGTCTCCAAAGTGTTGACCAATATCCGCTTACATGTCTTCCCTTTTTTTACGCTTTTTCCCTTCTCTATCCCTTCTTTCACACTTGTGTTCCTTTTTTTACCACGATTACATCTCCCCCTTTTTGCCGACCAAAAGGGGGAGCACCGTCCGACACACCTAAGGATCTGATAGTGTTTACAAGGGCCCCCCTTTCCCTATCTGTCCACTGATAAGCCCTAGACATCCCTTATCTTTCTCACCCCTATTTTTGAGGGAGAGAATAAGATAAAAACTAAACGTGAAATAAAAGTAAAAAAAAAATCTACTATAAAAAAAAAATCGCCAGCCTAGTTAGCTTAGTTGGTAGTGCGTCTGCCTCGTAAGCGCTAGGCCGCGGGTTCGATTCCCGCCCGGGGCGGATTTTATCCTGATGGGATAATGTTCGTTCTCGGAACGGCTGGCTTTCTCCTATCCTGTCTTCCTTCTCTCTCCGATTTCGGGACGATAAGACCCTAGAGTTACAGTTCCCTCTGTCAAACCTCTTAAAAAAAAAAAAAAAAAAAAAAAAAAAAAAAAAAAAAAAAAAAAACAAAAAAACAAAACTCTTTTTCTTTACTAAATTTTTCGCTGTCACAGTCCAACCAAATTTTGTTTCGCAAATTTTCTTTGGCAGTTAGTTGCTCTCTAACTTTTTACGGTACTTTTTACTCCAATTATTTTTTTACTTAAATTACTTTCCGCTTATTTTTTTCCAAACTAAAATTTTTCTTTCATTTAATTTTTCGTTGGTAGTTTCGAGCAGCTGTGCATCAACTACGCCAACGAACACCTGCAGTACTACTTCAACCAGCACGTGTTTCAATACGAACAGGAAGAATACAACAAGGAGGGTATTCGTTGGCGCCATATTGAATTCTCGGACAATACGCTGTGTCTGCAGCTGGTCGAGGGGAAACCCAATGGTCTCCTGTGTGTTCTGGATGATCAAGCCAAGTAAGTTTTGAATAGAATAGAATAGAATAGAATAAGGAGGGAATTCGTTGGCGCCATATTGAATTCTCGGACAATACGCTGTGTCTGCAGCTGGTCGAGGGGAAACCCAATGGTCTCCTGTGTGTTCTGGATGATCAAGCCAAGTAAGTTTTGAATAGAATAGAATAGAATAGAATAAGGAGGGAATTCGTTGGCGCCATATTGAATTCTCGGACAATACGCTGTGTCTGCAGCTGGTCGAGGGGAAACCCAATGGTCTCCTGTGTGTTCTGGATGATCAAGCCAAGTAAGTTTTGAATAGAATAGAATAGAATAGAATAAGGAGGGAATTCGTTGGCGCCATATTGAATTCTCGGACAATACGCTGTGTCTGCAGCTGGTCGAGGGGAAACCCAATGGTCTCCTGTGTGTTCTGGATGATCAAGCCAAGTAAGTTTTGAATAGAATAGAATAGAATAGAATAAGGAGGGAATTCGTTGGCGCCATATTGAATTCTCGGACAATACGCTGTGTCTGCAGCTAATTAGTTATTCCCTTTTGATTTTCTCATTTATTATTATTATTAAACCAAATTCTTCTTTGTTTTACCTTTTTCAGGCTATTGATGGCCTATGAAACCCTCGTCTAAAAATCCATGGTGGGCTCTAAGCAACCGCGCCAAAAGCTCAAAGTCTGAAAAAGGTAAGACAGTGAATTTGCTTTCTCTTGTATCATAGATTTTTGTAAATTTACTTTTAGATTATTTGTAGCTTCAATTGTACCTATCTTGGTAGATTTTTTTTTTACCTATTTGGAGGTAGGCACCAAATTTATGTATCCTGTACTCTCTTTGCATAGGAAGATTAGGTAGTTTTTCCTATCTTTTCCAGCAAAATATTACCAAATTTTTCATTTATTTATTTATTTTCAAACTTTAAAGGACATTCAGCAGAAGAAAGTAACGACAGACTCGAAACACACCGAACTCATTTTTTCCTTCTCCGCCTGCGACTAGTTTATTATAATTCCAAAGTAAATAATAAATATAAAAATAATCAACTCAGGGCAAAAATAGGTAATAAGTACCTCCTATCCAGTTTTTCGGGAACAATACCTGTGAACAACGCGTTTGGAAAAAATCTCTTATGAAGGGCACAGATTTTTTTTTTAATCAAAGGCAATTAAAAAGGATAGTAATGAAAAAAAAAAGATAATAATTCTTCTAATAATAATAGAATGTGTGTGCTCTTTTTACAAAAATTAGCAGATGCATGGGAACTTCCTATTTCAGTGAAAGCATTGAAGCATTCCATTCATCCATTCCAATCAATCTAGTCTGTATTGTTTGGAGATAAAATCCCGATAGATCCTTACAAATTTTGAGTTTTTGAGAGATAAAGCACAAATTTTGAAGATGTTTTAAAGAATGATCGTCAAAAGGAGGGGGGGGTCTTAGTTTTAGAACATTTATTAATTAAAATAAATAAATTAGGAGAAGGTTTAACTTGGACAATTTAGATTCGACAGTTGACAATTCGAGATTTAACTGTTAAAAAATAGAAAGTAAAAAATTGGTGAGCTTTCAAGACATTTCTTTTAGATAACATTTGAAAGTTGAATATAAATTGTCTTTATTATTAGTAAATAATAAATATAAAAATAATCAACTCAGGGCAAAATACAATAGGCAGTGTATGATCCACTTGTTTACAATTGGAGATTGAGTTGATAGTTGAGTCGGACAATCAACTGAATAATAATTATGTGAATCCACTAAGGCGAGGAAGGCTCGAGTTGAAAGAAGTTAGTGGAAGTTAACTTTGGAGAAAAGATCAAAGAACAGGCTAAATGCCTCTTATCTAGAGTCACTTTAACCCAGCAGTCCCATATCTCTTCTGGGATTGAACCCACGTTCTCCTGAATACCAGGTGAGCATCTTCAAGTTAGTGGAAGTTAACTTTGGAGAAAAGATCAAAGAACAGGCTAAATACCTCTTATCTAGAGTCACTTTAACCCAGCAGTCCCATATCTCTTCTGGGATTGAACCCACGTTCTCCTGAATACCAGGTGAGCATCTTGACCACCGAGACAGATAAATAACAGTAGATAAATATTTAATATTAATACATGCCTTCAGGCACACTCCATTTGTCGAGGGTATAGGTTTTCCTTGCTCTTGGGATCAATTTAATTTGAAGAAACCATTTACTGATGAAAATTTGTAGTGAAACAATAATAACCTTGCATTTTTTTTTTTTTTTTTTTTTTTTAAAATTTCCCCTTCCCTCTAAATTTGGAGGTAGGCACCAAATTTATGTATGCTGTACTCTTTTTGCATAGGTAGATTAGATAGTTTTTCCTATCTTTTCCAGCAAAATATTACCTTTTTTTTAACTTCAAAGGACATCAATCTGAAGAAAGTAACAGACTCAAAACACATCAAACTCATTTTTTCCTTCTCCGCCTGCGACTAGTTTATTATAATTCCAAAGTAAATAATAAATATAAAAATAATCAACTCAGGGCAAAATACAATAGGCAGTGTATGATCCACTTGTTTACAATTGGAGATTGAGTTGATAGTTGATCCGGACAATCAACTGAATAATAATTATGTGAATCCACTAAGGCGAGGAAGGCTCGAGTTGAAAGAAGTTAGTGGAAGTTGAGGCAAACTGCGGAGAAAAGATCAAAGAACAGGCTAATACCTACTAATCTTTTATTTGTGTTTTTCCTATTTGAAATTCTTCTTCTTTTTTTTCGCCTTTTCCCGTATACAGACGGAGTCGGCGTTTTTCGTCAGCCTCTCAATCAGCCCTAGGGTGATTGCTTTGGGCTGACATTTAGTTTTGGGTACACAAAATTTACGAGTGGATGCCCTTCGCACTCAACCTTTGCTGTATCTTTAGCAAGGGAAATTTCAGACTAACATCCTCCCTTTTTAAAGTCCCCCAGCTAGACCAAGCTGGTCTACTCCCTGTTTAAGGTCCAACAGCCAGACCCACATGTATAACCTTGCTTTATTCCAACAATTTTGAATTTTTGTTCCTAAAAAAATCTGTCCTTGAAGCATCGGACTTGAGCCGCAGCCACAAATTTGCATAAAATCCAACTCCAACTCTGTGACATTGACAAGAGCCAATCAATCTTGCCTAACCGAAGCCTTTTGTTGTTTCTTCAAATCAGAAATCTGCGCCATTTATAAAAACCGATTTCCTCTCTTTCTCTATTCCTAATCAAAAAACACACGAGAAATATACCTCCTCATCAAAAACACAAGAATAGAAATTACATACGGAATAGAATAGAATAGAAATTATTTTCTAACATCGACTTGACGAGAATGCCTATTTCTTACCGTTCTGACCATATTTGTGTCCGCCATTGATAATTATTTGTAATTTAATATTCCCCGATCGACTTTGATTAGGCCTTTGAGTACCGGGGACCCAATTGGGGCGGGGCAAAAATGTGCCAGGAGTTACGAGAAATGTTCATCAGTAAAAGGTTTCTTGAAAATTGATTCCAAGGGCAAAAGTCCGTCACAGGTGGTTGAAGTGATTTGTGCGGTGGACTTCAAATCTGGAGATTGGTAGCTGTATAGTCCAAGTCAAGTCATAAAAATTAACAAGAACTATGTACTAATACTAGGTGATCGGAGAACGATAATTGTGAATGAAATTCGTTCTTAAACAGATAATATTCCTTTTAGGTGCTCTAACACCACGTTAAAAGTGGATCTTTAGCGACGAATTCCTTTTTTACTAAAATGCTATAATATACATACCTAGTTTTCTTAGCTTTTGTTTTGATTCAAAGGCTGTTTCTGATTATTCTGTGAATAAAAATCAGGCAACTCTGGATTAAAATCCCTTAAATAAGTGAATATTTTACCTACATCCTATCTATTTCTACCTACATCTTGGTATCTGTTTAAGGTTTTAAGCTGGAAATGTATGCACCATTGTCTCTCTCTGCCAAGTTTGCCCATCACCATTATTCATCTGGTTACTCCAGTTCCTTTTTCAGAACTCTTCAAAGAGAATCCTCCGAAAGTTGACAGAAAGTGAGAGTACTCTTTCTCTTTGATTTCTCTAAAATTAGAACAATAATTAAAAAAAGACGTTGGTAGTGCGTCTGCCTTGTAAGCGCTAGGCCGCGGGTTCGATTCCCGCCCGGGGCCGATTTTATCCTGATGGGATAATGTTCGTTCTCGGAACGGCTGGCTTTCTCCTATCCTGTCTTCCTTCTCTCTTCGATTTCGGGACGATAAGACCATAGCAGTTACAATTCCCTCTGTCAAACCTCTTAAAAAAAGAAGAAGTTTCTTGAAGAGGTTTGATAGAGGGAACTGTAACTGCAATGGTATCCTTAGGTCCGGAAGCGGAGGAAGAAGGAAGACAGAATAGGAGCAAGCCAGCCGTTCCGAGAACGAACCTTATCTGTTTAGGATAAAGTTCAGCCCGGGCGGGAATCGAACCCGCGACCTAGCGCTTACAAGGCAGAAGTTTCCTCCAACCTAACTATGAAAAGATCGGAAGAGCGTCTGGGTTACCTATTTTTCTGGTGCTCTCGTGTTGACCCAGCACCTAAATAGAAAAAAGTAGTGTGTCTTTTTGGCTATTGTATGAGAGACATACTACGGGATGGGCATGCTACGACAAAGACCACACGAGTCTGATGTAAAATTTGTTGCAATGCTACTGATGTCGGTATCCAAAGCACCTCAGTCACTCTGAACTTTCAGTTTGAATTAAATATTCTACATTGTCTTTTTCTCATTTGATCATGATTGAATGGCGATTGAAGATTGTAAAGTCTCTCTCTGTGTCTCTCTCTCTCTCTCTCTCTCTCTCTCTCTCTCTCTCTCTCTCTCTCTCTCCTTCAAATCAAAAGAAGAATGCCGTCAGTCATCAGAGAAAGAATAAAATTAGATACGAATAATAACCTCTCTCTCTCTCTCTCTCTCTCTCTCTCTCTCTCTCTCTCTCTCTCTCTCTCTCTCTCTCTCTCTCTCTCTCTCTCTCTCTCATTACGCGACATCTCATTGAAGTTGGCCCGTCCAATAGCAGCTCGTCATTATTATGTAAAGAAATTCAGAAATAAACTTACCATTATAAATATGTGTGCCTGATATAGAACTTTTAATATACATTGGCGAGCAAAAAAATCGGACCTAAACTGAAATAATTCGGGCCTAGTCAAGTGTATTATTTTTACCTTATTAATAATGTTTTGAAAATATTTCTATTATCGTTTTTTGGTGTCCAAGCCTGCCTAGTTAGCTTGTTTGATAGCGCGTCTGCCTTGTAAGCGCTAGGCCGCGGGTTTGATTGCCACCAGATTTTATTCTGAACGGGTAATGTTGTTTTATTTTTGTTTGTTCTTGATGATGTTCTTTCTTCTTCTTCTTCTTCTTCTTCTTCTTCTTCTTCTTCTTCTTCTTCTTCTTCTTCTTCTTCTTCTTTTTCTTCTTCTTCTTCTTCTTCTTCATATCGGAGGCACTGTTTATCGTATTTATTACGTTTTCAGATACTTATCAGATCGGTTTTTATTCAATTTAATCATCTTATTCGGTATCGAATTGAACGATCTTTTGAAAGTTGTCTCAAAATTGTGTCATCGTTCTGTGATTGGTGCTTTTTTGAACTTACCAAGTGAGTTCTGGCTCCAGGTTTTGACTGCACCGCACCTATTGTTTCAGCCTTAAGACTATTTTGACAAAAAAAAAGAGGATTTTTCTCTCTGCTTTTCTTATACCTACTTCTTTTTTGTTGTTCTGGTGGTGTTGTCTCCGTTTTAATTCCCATTCAAGCCCTAAAAAACTCTCGGAAAATGAAAACCTAATCCTAATTTAAAAGTTAAGAAAAAAATAAAATAAAACAACAGTTTAAATGTCTCTGGAGTATTGTAAGAAAAAGGGCCACATTTTTTGGAACTAAATTTTAAATGACTTCTCTAGGCACCCTCTCTTTTTTAATGTTTTCCGAATTTTTGGGGTCAAACTTACTTGCAAACTACTGCCAGATTCACACGAGTCAAGCAACTTGAATGAAAGTGACAGTTACTCCTTTACACTTGCTTGTAAGCTGCCACATTTCGTTCACACGGGTCAAGCGACGACTTGCATGCAAGTTGACTGTCACTTACACATCGAATGCATCAGTCATTTATCAGTCGTCATTTACTAACAAGTATTGTGGAAAAGAGACCGAGACGAGAGTAAACTCAAAACCGAGCCTACAGGAAAAGACTGACACATTACATGGACCTCGCAAAAAAGTGGGAATCGATAAAGGTGGAGAAGAAGGAGAAGAAGAAGAAAGAAAGAGAGAGAGAGAAGGAAGAAATAATAAACAAACAAGAACCATGTTAGGGCACCTAGGAAAATATGCCCATAGAGGAATAAATCTACAAAATAAAGTATTAGTAGATGTGCTCAAGAAAATAGACAAGCTAGCAAACTTGAAACTTTTGCTAATAGATATGGTTAAGAAATAGATAACACAAAATACATTTTTAAAGGAAAAACAGAGCAGCAAACGTCAATTCTGGGGCCATTTGCTAACCCTGTAGAACCATATTCTAATTAGCTCTCAGGTAACGAACTCTGCAGGCTCTCGCAAGTGTAGAGTGCAAAGAGTAGAGCTGTAGAGAGACTTTAATTTCAATTTGAAATAATTACCAATTACCGGTCGAGAGTTGATCACTACACTAACACGTCAACACAGAGCCAATAATCCAATAGTATTTGTAGACTACACCGATTAGATGTGAGGCAAAAAGAGAATATCGATACTTCTATTCTAGGGCCATTTGCTAACCCTGTAGAACCATATTCTAATTAGCTCAGGTAACGAACTCTGCCAGGCTCTCGCAAGTGTAGAGTGCAAAGAGTAGAGCTGTAGAGAGAGACTTTAATTTCAATTTGAAATAATTACCAATTACCGGTCGAGAGTTGATGGTAACACTAACACGTCAACACAGAGCCAATAATCCAATAGTATTTGTAGACTACACCGATTAGATGTGAGGCAAAAAGAGAATATCGATACATCTCTCTATTTGTAAATCGTGACTTTTGTACTAAAATGTAATTTTTTTTTTTACGGAACGTGGACATTTGACCGCTTACAGTGTTGCCAAGTGAGAGGGGGGAAAATGCAACTCCTATAAGAGCCAGTATTATAATTGTTCATTATTCAGCCATTTTTTTTAAGGAACGCGGACCATTTGACCGCTTACAGTGTTGCCAAGTGAGAGGGGGGAAAATGCAACTCCTATAAGAGCCAGTATTATAATTGTTCATTATTCAGCCCATCATCCAAATGATTGATTCCGTGACTGGTTGTTACGGGGCCCACTTAGCCTCGTGAGGAAAATGAGTATAGCTATGACATATAAATGCGCATAGCGACCGGTGCCAGCATGGTAGGTAAACATTTGTGCCAGTCCAGTTACCCTTTGAAAGGTGGAGATAGAAAGCAGTTCAGTTAAAATTACCTACTTATTTGAAGATTGGTGGTTTGAGTCCAAGTCATAAAATGGTAAAGTACTGATCGGTTAACGATATTTCTTACAAGCATTCAGGCTTAAAAGAACTAAGTTTACCAGCCTATACTTACCTTGGAAGTTAACGCGCCTGCCTTGTAAGCGTCAAGTCGAGGGTTTCATTTTATCCAGCGCTAGGCCGCGGGTTCGATTCCCGCCCGGGGCGGATTTTATCCCGACGGGATAACGTTCGTTCTCGAAACGGCTGGCTTTCTCCTATCCTGTCTTCCTTCTCTCTTCAATTTCGGGACGATAAGACCTTAGCAGTTACAGTTCCCTCTGTCAAACCTCTTCAAAAAAAAAAAATCATTTTATCCAGGGGCGAACTTTATTCTCAACAGTCCAGGTTCGTTCTCGGAACGGCTGGCTTTTCCCTATCCTGTCTTCCTTCTCTCGTCGATTTCGGGACGATAATCTGAATCACCCTGTAAACATGATGATGTTTAGTTCACCAGCCTAGTTACCTTGGAAGTTAACGCGCCTGCCTTGTAAGCGTCAAGTCGAGGGTTTCATTTTATCCAGGGGCGAACTTTATTCTCAACAGTCCAGGTTCGTTCTCGAAACGGCTGGCTTTTCCCTATCCTGTCTTCCTTCTCTCGTCGATTTCGGGACGATAATCTGAATCACCCTGTAAACATGATGATGTTTATAATGAGGCTGCAAAGTTATCTTCTGCGACTCTGGACCATAGTATACACTATATACAGGGTGTTTAAATCATTTGAAATTTCTCTTCTAGTTTACAATACAATTTAAATCAAACTTTACCGTCGTCAAATTAATTAATTGAAATTTATAACATTTGTGTCTGACCTAGTATACTGTGTCAATTGGCAACTCAATAGTTGAGCAGTTCGTCCATAAAAGATTAAGGAGCGCGGTAGCGCTCCGCCCCGCCAAATCAAGAAAGTTTGACCGCTTGATATAATAATAATAAGGTTTATTCAGTTTCTTCACAAATTTCATCGTGTTCCTATATAAGTACATAATGTTTGTACTTTTCAGGAACATTTTAGTTTCTTATATCATATCATGATATATGTATACAGTACGAAAACCAGATTGATGTCTTGAAGACATGGGCCCGCAACACCAAAAAGCCAAAAACTAATTTTCTTTATGTGCATATTTGTCTTCCGTCAAAATCGGACCAACCGAGGACAGTCGTTGAAATCTAAACTAACCAGCCTAGTTAGCTTGATTGGTAGCGCGTCTGCCTTGTAAGCGCTAGGCCGCGGGTTCGATTCCCGTGCGAATTTTCTTGAACGCATAATGTTCGAACAGTTGGATTTCCTGTCTTCTTTTCCTTGGGCTCAGTGCACACCAACCCAAATGAAATTCGCATGCAACACTAATCGCATGCTTTGTTGATGCCCGACAGAAAAAAAAAAAATGATATGGAAACGGCCCATCAAATCATTCACACAGACTAACGCGTCCTGATAAGTCCTAATAAGAATAAAATAAGACTTATTAAGTAAGACCTTAGAGTCAGATCTATGTAGGTAAGAACTATAAGACTAATAATAAGAATGAGAAGTAAATTACTAATAGGTAATAGCCAACAATAAGAACCAAATAAACTAATAAGAATGCAAGGAAGCGCCCTAGAAATTGTCGGATTTCATGTTAATTCTTTCATTTTTTATGGCACAGAATTGAAACAAACCTCGCGCTCACAACGTAATCATGTTTAAACAATAGAATTAATCAAACATAATTAAAAAAAAAGGTAAATAAATACAGGAAGAAGGCGTTAACTAGAAGAAAAAAAAAACTTGTCTGCACAAGACCAGTTGGAAAGGGGAACAAAATGAAGAACGTCGAAATCATTTGAGGTCGTAGAACCAGTGGCCCGTTCTTGAAACCAACTTTGCACTTCCCCTTTCGCAAATTTTGGACCCCACAACTTTAGTTTTATTTTTCTTTCGGAATTTCCCCTCTTTTGAAGTTCGCTTCGTCTCTTTTGGCGTGATAGAGCCTGTACTAAACCATAGGAAATCCAAGATGGCGCCATCGTAATCGATTCCGTTTTTGAAGGATCGATTCCGTCCAAATGTCACTAAATGTGAAGTATAACTTCACATTTAGTGACATTTGGACCCACAACAACTATTATAATCTTGATTACCAGGCGAGTGTTTTGACCACTACACCGGTAATTATTATTCGAAAAAAACCTATCTAATGGAAGAAGGTACTTAGGTGCACTGAGTAATCTCTGTAAGACTGGGAATAGTGGGAATGCCGAATGCCATCATGGGAATTTGGGCTGAGAATGAGCTTACGTGATTTGCTTAGAGAGATGATGACATCAGCTTAGAGAGATGATAACATTGTTACAGACCAAATAATTAAAATAAAATAAATTCATAGCTTCAAAACACTGTGCTGGATCGGATCCTAATTCATTGTTCTTCTATACCTATAATAAGAGTAATAAATATCGGAAATACATAATTAGGAATAGGTCTTCAAGTTATACAACAAAAGAGATACGTTCTGTCAAACAAATCATTTGACAATATTTGTTACAGAACGAAATGTTAATACACCCAAGATCCTAACCTTGACAGAGGGGATAAAGCTAAAACACACAAAAACAAAAGGTTAAATTGTGATATTACATTAGATATTGTGTCTTAAAAAACATACATATTATCTGTATTTCCTGAAATAAAGGTACCTACCTAATATATTTCCTATAACCAGTGGCGAACCATTCATGAAAGCCAGTGGAAGCACCGGGTAAATAAATACAGGAAGAAGGCGTTAACTAGAAGAAAAAAAACTTGTCTGCACAAGACCAGTTGGAAAAGGGAACAAAATGAAGAACGTCGAAATCATTTGAGGTCGTAGAACCAGTGGCCCGTTCTTGAAACCAACTTTGCACTTCCCCTTTCGCAAATTTTGGACCCCACAACAACTTTAGTCTTAGTTTCCTTTCGGAATTTTCCCTCTTTTGAAGCTCGTTTCGTCTCTTTGGGCGTGATAGAGCCTGTACTAAACCATAGGAAATCCAAGATGGCGCAGAATCGGAATCGGTTGCCTTTACAAAAGAAAGTAAGTATAACTTCACATTTAGCGACATTTGGACCCACAACAACTATTATAATCTTGATTACCAGGCGAGTGTTTTGACCACTACACCACCAAGGCAGGTATACTGTCGGCAAAAGTCTGTGCGAAGAGTAATTTTTAGGTAGCAAAAACCAAATGTCAGCCCAAAATAATCACCCTAGCTAGGTCTGTTTGAGAGCCTGAATACGGGAAAAGGCGAAGAAGAAATATAAGAACAGTAAATAAAAGCATAAAAACATAAAAAATAAAGGAACAAGAACTCCCTTTCAGCCACTTACTCGCAGGTTCAACAGAAATAGATGAAAAAAATGGGAGTAAGAATAAGATTTTTTTTTTTATCAAGTTACCTACACTCGCCTGGCTATAGTATAAGTATAATTATACTTATATAGTATAATTTGTTTTATGCTCTGTAAAACACCTCAAATAATTATAATGATAGATAGGTTAGATATTAGAATATCTATTCTAATTATGTTACAACAGTTTCCAGAGCTTGCTGATAAAGTTGGAGATAGAGTGGATTCTAGTAGTGAGACCGGCGTAGACTCGAACTTATACAGTGTCTCGGAAAAAGAAAATAATGAAAAATAAGAAATAAAGATGAGCAAATGAGAGTGGGAGGAAAAGGAAAAAAAAAGAACGACCCAAAGAAGCAATGGATAAACTGTATATAAACGTGGAAAAGAGACCCAGACGAGAGTAAACTCAAAACCGAGCCTACTGGAAAAGACTGACACATTACATGGACCTCGCAAAAGTGGGAATCGATAAAGGTAAAGGTGGAGAAGAATGGGTGGACCGTGCAGAAGGTCCCGGGTTCGATTCCCAGAGTCGACGGAAAATTGCTCTCGTATATTTCTACTGCAAATAATTCTGGAGTTTCTGGTTTTCTCCTGTTCCTAATAAATGGGAAGTGTTGTGTCTCTTCTTTCCCATCTCTTGAGAGGCATACTTTGGGATGGACAATTCTATTGGGCATGCTACGACACAGAACACACGAGTCTAATGTAGCCATTGTTTCTTTGCCAAGATATAGGTACCTACCTTATCTTTCGCTGGATTCTAAAACCATCCACAGATTTTCCAGAGTTATATTGTCTTTTCCCAATTTCTCCCCTTCTGAAGCTCATTTCCCCTTCTTTTTCCTATGGTTCAGTACAGACGCTATCACACCAAAAGAGGGGAAAAGAATTTCTGAAGAGGGGAATTGCAAAAGGAAAATACGGCTTTTCTATTGTGGGTTTAAATTTTAGCTTCCCCCGGGTGGAAAACTCACGACTCGCCACTGCATTGGTCTCATATATTGTGTTTTCGTTGTTTGTTGTGTTGTTTAAGTTGTTGTTGTTGTTGTTGTTGTTGTTGTTGTTGTTGTTGTTGTTGTTGTTGTTGTTGTTGTTGTTGTTGTTGTTGTTGTGTTTTAAGTTGTTGTTGGTCTTTTTAGTTGGTTGAATCCAAATGAAGTGTTGGGTTTAATGTCCAGAGACATAGTTAATGGGCGTATCAATCAAAACTTGTGCCCGGACAACGATGTTGTCGACGGATAAGACGGGGTAAGATTGGTTCCGTTGCAGGGTCATGTGGACGGGAGACGCAAGTCCAGGGGGAATGGTGGATGGGGGTGATTTGGACTTTTGAAGATTG